>NC_057812.1:345856498-346019940 GCF_018294505.1 Triticum aestivum | reverse complement strand
AACAACAACAACAACAACAACAACAACAACAACAACAACAACAACAACAACAACAACAACAACAACCCACCACCATCACCCCCAGTTGACAATTTAGCATGTTTTCTGAGGTTGCAGTCGCCAGTGTTTTCCAATAGCACTGAGCCGATAGTGGCAGATGATTGGCTCCACAGGATTGGAAGGGAGTTAACCACTGCAGGATGCACAGATGCTGAGAGGGTGCGTTTTGCCACGCACCAATTGGATGGACCAGCAGCCTCATGGTGGGAGAATTACACTGTCACATATCCTATAGCCACTGTTACATGGGACCAGTTCTAGCAGGCTTTTCGCACTGCCCATGTATCAGCAGGAGCTATGGCCATAAAGAAGCGTGAGTTTCGCAACATACGCCAAGGAGGATGCACCGTTAGCCAGTATGTGGATGACTTTAGCAAGCTAGCACGTTATGCCCCAGATGACGTTGCTACGGATGCAGCTAAGCATGAGAAGTTTTTGGAAGGACTGAATGATGAGCTGAGCATGCAGTTGATGGTAGCAACCTTTAATAACTACCAACAGTTGGTAGATAGATCTGTCATGATTGAAGGGAAGCAGCAGCAGATAGATAACCGCAAGAGGAAGTATGGACAAGGGAAGTATAATTCTGGAGCTCAGCAGAGACCCCATTTCACCCCGAACTCGGGAGGACTTGTGCATAACCATGGAGGCCACACTCACAATGGAGGAAGTTCTCACAACCATAGTGGCTCCAAGAATGGTAATGGAGGAAGCAACGGACAGAACCGTTCCAACCCAGCAACGCCCGCCAAGAAAGATCTAAGCCATGTTACTTGCTACAAGTGCCAGAAGACCGGACATTACACCAATGAACGTCCTGAAGCTAAGAATGGAAACGGCAATGGAAGCTCTGGGAAGAAGCCCAACCCTTTCAACAGGGGACAAGTGAACCACGTTAACGTGGAGGGGATTGAAGCCCAGCCAGATGCAGTAATAGGTAAGTTTTTGGTTAAGTCTTTTACTGCAGTCGTACTTTTCGATACCGGTGCATCGCATTCATACATATCAAGGGGATTTGTGGATAAGCATAAACTGCCCACCAAAGTTCTTAGTACACCTATGTTAGTGAGCTCGCCCGGAGTAGAGTATATGGCAAGCCAAGGATGTTTTCAGATACCGTTGGCCATAGGTAGGCATGTTTTCCCCTCAGATCTGATAATTCTGGAGTTGCAAGGTTTGGATGTGATTCTAGGTATGGATTGGCTATCGATGTATGGAGGAAACATCGATTGCGCTAGTAAGTCGATTTTGCTCACCACCCCAGAAGGAAGAAGGATCAAGTATGTATCCTGGCATGTGCCGATTAGGACTCAAGTAAATTCCTTAACAGGAGTTGTACAGGAGGAAGTACCAGTGGTAAAGGATTTCCCGGATGTATTTCTAGAAGAGTTGCCAGGCATGCCACCGGATAGAGACATCGAGTTTTTGATTGAGCTTTTGCCAACCACAGGGCCAATATGTAAGAGACCGTACAGGATGCCCGCACAGGATTTAGAGGAAATTAAGAAGCAGATTAAGGAGTTACTGGATAAAGGATATATTCTCCCAAGTTCGTCACCTTGGGGATCACTAGTGGAGAAGAAGGATGGATCATTAAGGATGGTTGTTGATTACCGTGGATTGAATGAAGTAACGATCAAGAACAAGTACCCACTGCCGATGATAAATGATTTGTTTGATCAGCTTCAAGGAGCTAAGGTGTTTTCCAAGATCGATCTGCAATCTGGGTACCACTAGTTGAAGATTCGAGAGCAGGATATACCTAAAACAGCTTTTACCACAAGGTACGGGCTATATGAGTATACCGTTATGTCATTTGGCCTAACTAATGCACCTGCTTATTTTATGAACATGATGAACAAGGTGTTTATGGAGTTTTTGGATAAGTTTGTTCTGGTGTTCATTGATGATATTCTGGTCTACTCGAAGAATGAAGAGGAGCATAAGGAGCATTTACGTTTAGTACTTGGGAAGCTCAGAGAACATCAGCTATACACCAAGTTCAGCAAGTGTGAGTTTTGGTTGAAGGAAGTTGGATTCCTTGGACATGTTATATCCGGAGAAGGAATAGCGGTACACCCCAACAAAGTCGTCATTGGGACAAATTGGGAGGCACCCACGTCCGTTGGAGAGATCCAGAGTTTTTTTGGACTCGCAGGATACTACCGGAGGTTCATTGAGAATTTCTCGAAGATTGCAAAGCCTATGACGGAGTTGTTAAAAAAGGAAACCAAATTCAAATGGACTAGGGAATGTGAGGCCAGTTTTCAGGAATTGAAGGAAAGTTTGGTTAGATCACCAGTGTTGATTCTGCCAGATCAATGCAAGGATTATGAAGTGTATTGCGACGCCTCTCGTCGAGGACTTGGAGCAGTGCTTATGCGGGAAGGAAAAGTTGTTTCATATGCCTCCCGGCAGCTTAAAACCCATGAGTTAAATTATGCTACGCATGATTTGGAGTTAGCAGCTATAGTGCATGCCTTAAAGACTTGGATACATTTTCTCATCGAAAACAATTGTGAGGTATACACGGATCACAAGAGTTTGAAGTATATCTTCACACAGAAGGAGTTTAATCTCAGGCAGAGGAGATGGTTGGAACTCATAAAGGATTATGATATAAAGTTGCACTATCATCCCAGAAAGGCTAACGTAGTAGCCGATGCATTGAGCTGCAAGAGTCATGTCAATACACTCATGACAAGAGAGTTACCCAAGGAGTTAGCAGAAGACCTTCGTGAGCTATGTTTGGAGATAGTTCCGAGAGGTTATGTAGCAGCTTTGGAGATTTAGTCTACTTTGATGTATAAGATCAGAGAAGCGCAGAAGACGGACAAGGAGATTGCCGAGGTAAAGGAAAGGATGAGCAAAGGAAAAGCCAAGGGATTTCGGGAGGATGAACACGATACCCTATGGTTTGAGGACCGCGTATATGTACCAAATGATCAGGAGATTAATTAGGACGCTGATTTTGCAGGAGGCCCATAACTCACCATATTCGATTCACCCAGGAAATACCAAGATGTACCTGGATCTGAAGGATAGATTCTGGTGGACCGGAATGAAGAAGGATATTGTGGAGTATGTAGCAATTTGTGATGTATGTCACAGAGTGAAGGCACAGCATCAGAAGCCAGCATGATTGTTGCAACCATTGCCGATACCCGAATGGAAGTGGGATAAGCTAGGCATGGATTTTATCACGGGATTACCCAGGACTCGTTCAGGCTATGACTCGATATGGGTTGTAGTCGATCGCTTGACGAAAGTAGCTCATTTCATCCCAGTGAAGACCACTTACACCAGTGCTAAGTTGGCAAAGATATACATGACCAGGATCGTATGTTTGCATGGAGTTCCGAGGACAATTGTATCAGATAGAGGAACCTAGTTTACCTCAAAGTTTTGGAATCAGTTGCATGAAACTTTGGGAACCAGTCTAGAGTTTAGTACAGCTTTTCACCCACAGACGGATGGACAGACTGAGAGAGTCAATCAGATTCGGGAGGAGATGTTGAGAGCTTGTGCGCTAGATTATGGATCTAGTTGGGACAAAAAATTTCCTTACGCAGAGTTCTCATACAACAACAGTTACCAAGCCAGTTTGAAGATGGCCCCTTTCGAAGCATTGTACGGAAGGAGGTGCAGAACACCGTTGTTGTGGGATGAAGTTGGAGACCGACAGCTGTTTGGACCAGATTTGATTAAAGAATCAGAAGAGAAGGTTAAACTGATTCGTGATAGACTCAAGGTAGCCCAGTCTAGGTAGAAGAGCTATGCAGATTCTAAACGCAAGGGGACAGCTTACGAAGTAGGAGACAGAGTGTATCTTCGGGTATCACCACTCCGAGGAGTTAAGCGCTTTGGAGTTAAGGGAAAGTTAGCGCCACGCCTTGTGGGGCCATACAGAGTTTTGGAACGTATGGGAGAAGTTGCTTATAAGTTGGAATTACCCAAAGGATTGTCAGGAGTTCACGATGTGTTCCACGTTTCCCAGTTGAAGAAGTGCCACGCAGAGATGGCTGACATTCCCCTGAGAGATACAATACCGTTGGAAGCAATTCAGTTGGATAATGATTTGACCTATGAGGAGAAGCCAGTCAGGATCCTCGAGTTTGCCAGCCGAGTTACCCGCAGCAAGATTATTAAGTTTTGCAAAGTTTAGTGGAGCCACCATACCGAGGATGAAGCCACCTGGGAACGAGAGGAAGATCTACGCAAGGACCATCCACACCTATTTTCTAGCCAGCCCAAATCTCGAGGGCGAGATTCATCTTAAGGGGGTAGGTTTGTAACATCCCAAATTTTCAATTTTGGAAAGTTATACATTAGATCATATTTGCATATCATATTTTATTGCATTTTGGCTTGATCCTAGAAATTCTACGCAACTCAAGGACCTACGAAGAGAGTTGGGGATTTCATTATTTTCATATTCGAGTTTTCCTGAATTTTGAAAAGAGGATCGTTTGATTTTAATTATTTTCCCTTCGAATATTTCTTTTATAAAAATAAAATAGAGAGGATAAAATGACTTCCTCAAAATAGAGAAATATTGAAGATTTAATATTAAAATCAAATAAGATTTTTTATTCGGAGTTTTATCGCTATTTTATTTGAATTGGGAAAAAATGCATTTTTCCAAATTGCATTTTAGGCCCAAATAAATGTTCACCTTGTCCGTCTTATTTTTACAAAACGGGGAAAATTTATTTCGGGATTTTTGGAGTCCATATAGTATTTTTTTTCTTTTTCTGCATGTCGGAATTATTTCAAAAAGTGAACCGACTCCGGCTGTACCCGAGCAGGACTCCGCCCGGGGGGCCTTTTTAAGCCGCGCCACCAAGCCCGCCACCGCCCAAACCGTGCCGCCGCCCAAACCCTAACCCTAGCCGCGCCGCCGCCGATCCGCCGCTGCCGCCGCCGCCCGCGCCACCGTGCCCCGCTGTTGCCGCCGCCGCCCGCGCCGCTACCGCCACCGTCCGCCGCCCCACGCCGTTGCACCGGAGCCGCCCCGCCGTCGTCGGACCTCGCCGGACCCCGCCGGACCCGAGGTAGGCGCCTCTGTTTTCGTGAGAAAACCGTTTTTTTAACTCTAGATCCGTTTTTTAGATCCGGTTCGGTTTATTTTTTTCTTTCGGTTTAGTTATTTAGCGAATGCCCGTTTTTACGTTCGTTTTAACGAACAGTTTTCACCATTTAGCCGCAGACAGCGAACGTTCGTTTGTTAGCTTGTTCGTTAGTTTTTTTCTCGGAATTTCCGCGATTATTTTCGATCGCGATTTCTGATCCGATTTTCGTTCTAGTATAAATTTTCGCTCGTTTATCAGAATCAGGGGTTTCAAGCGCCTAGAGTTTTGTCTCAAAACCCTCTTTCCGTTTAACCAACTTGAACAAGTTTTTGCTACTATAAAATTTGACTTTAGTCCAGATTAGTAAACAAAGCTTGTTTCTTTCACCGTTTGAGTTTCGTTATTTTGTTTGAGTTGATTCTTTTTGCAAACTGGAGTTCTTAAGTTGAACTTTCTAGTTAGAATTTTTATTTGAGTTTTACTCGTGCCCTTGCTTGATTGCTTATTGTATGCTTGTTTGATTGTGATAGAGTACCCAGAGTGCGAAGCGTGCTACATCGAGTCTCTAGGTTTCACGGATCATCAGCAAGGCAAGTAACACTTTGATCATACCTCTTCACTACGCAGTTTTATTGCATTAGATCAATCCTCAAACAATTGCATGGTTAGGATCTGAATTTAATTGTGGGTTTTGGAAGTAGATGAGGTAGTACCTATTCACCTGTTTATTATCAAACCATGGGAGTTACTTCTACGTTATGTGTATATTGCCATGTTATGCTCGTAGACGTGGATTGGGTTTGAGTGTATCCATGACAGATGTGAGATTGCTAATTAATGTTTCAACTTAATGTGGCAACTTAAATACACATCTGGGTGGATTGAGGCACCTGGGGTATCTAGTGATTCCCAGTTTTTTTGGAAATCTCGGGGTACCGTGTGATTTTCCTATGGACCGCCACCCAAGCTCAAAGGGATCATAAGATTATTTATACTGTAAACTTCCATGTGTAGCCACATGCCATTATGGGCTCTGGCATAGTTGACTAAGTTGTGGGAAACCTTTCCATGATGGGCTAGCAGATGTAGGGGATTGTAGGTGTACCAGCCTATCTATCGGTTAAGGGGACCTCTTCGGAAAGACTGTGTCTCAGTCATCCGTTTCTCAAACATTATGTAGTGCGAGAAATCCAATGGAGGAGATCGAGTCTTATGGGGAAAAGTGCACAAACCTCTGCGGAGTGTACAAACTAATCATGGTTAGCCGTGTCCCCGGTTATGGACATCTTGAGTATCTGGTTCTTGAATTATCATGTGGATCTCATCACTCTTTAATATAATTTGATTGGGTTAATGATTACTTTTAATTGGGATTGAGAGGGGGTTTACCTTCTCAATGTTTTCAACCAACTTTGTGGTTAAATAAAATATATTCCTTTGCAGTAGGGAAAAATTGGCTTTTCGCAAAACCTATTAACCATATAGCCTCCACCAGCCATATATGCATGTAGTGATAGCTTTATTCTGTTCATTCCTCTCTTGTGTTAAATTGCCAGCATATTCCATGTGCTGACCCATTTTCGGGCTGCAACGTATCATGTTGCAGACTTTTCAGACGACGAGTAAGGAGCCTTAGGTTGTGGTCTTTCACTCAGTGATGTCGTTGGAGTTGATGGACTCACTTTATCTTCCAAGCCTTCCGCTGTTATTGTATTAGATGGCCTTAAGCCATATTTATTGTAATAAGTTCTCTTTTGAGACATTCGATGTAATAAGTGTGTGATCGCTACTCTATTATAAACCCTCAAGTACTGTGCGTCCAGGGATGACACTGATGCACAGAGATCAGACTGTTTGAGGTCTGGTCGCTACATACTTTTAGTTTGTTAGTCCACTAATTGGTGGGTTGACACTGGGGCCAATATTCATGTGTGTGTTGATGTGTCTTTGTTTTCTGGCAGCATATAAATACGAAATCCACAGGGATGCTCGGCTTGATTTTAGTGGAACTACACAAAATGTTCAGATGGTTCGTGTCCTCCATAATACTTCACCATGCATAATACATCGAATGGTTCTCTAATCATTCGTCGTCACCTTGAGCCACCGGACTATCAGATGACAAACTGGTGACAAACCCTGCCCATTCCACAATCATAGGCATTACATATTTTGAATGGGAAAAGCCTTTCAAAGTTTAACCATTGATGTTATCAAGAAGACATTAGCTTAATATATTGGAATTGGAAAACCATGTCAATTTTTGGTCATTGATGTTAGCCAGAAGACATGCATTTGATATTTTTGAGCGGGACGCCCTTTGCTGTGAGCAACATCGATCGTTTTTTCCTATTCCTGTCTTCAGTTCAGAAGTAAATATTTACTCTGCTGAGATGCATAGTCACATGAATGTTGACTTATGAAAGGTATTTTAAGAGTTTGTTCTGAATGTTTCCTATGTAATGCCAGGCCTTGTGAGTTTGATTGCAAAGTTGAGCTTGGACTGTTGTGGCATGCGGCACCACGAGCTGTTCACCATGCCTCCTGAGAATAATGCTTCATATTGTTTTGCATGTTGATCTAATGCCCGTGATTTGCATGTTAAGAAGATCATCCTCTTTTGTTGTTTCTGTGCTTAAGAAGTTCATTGTCTTATGTTTCATTCATAGCCTATACGATAACTCGGGTAGGTTAGAGGTGAAACCATATGATCTTCTGCCCAACTCATCATCTTAGGCCGTGATTGGATCATCGTTTTCCAACCAAAACCGCTTGTAAAACTGACGCTTGTAAATAAAAGCAAATGGTCTCGGGCGAAGCGCTTGGTTGGTCGATTTCGACTAGTAAAATATACACTGGCCTCTCAAATTACACGTGTAACCTGCCGGTTTTACTTACAGACCTCGGGCCCTTGGTTTGATTACGCTTGTATTTTACGCGTTGTTTCCGATGACGAGTAAATTACACTTATATCTTAATACAGCTGTGAAATAAACCAAAGCTCCCAAGCGCGCCTTACCGTTTCATGTCGTCTCAGCCTCTCGAAGGTGCTCATAGGTTTCCGATGATCCTGGCTTCCTGAATGAGCAGTGGACGTTGCATCAGACCATCCGTAGGGCCTGCTAGTCACTCTCCATCGTCCTTCGAGTTGTTGCACTCGCCGTGGCGCCGAGTGTCGGTGTCAAAACCGGCGGATCTCGGGTAGGGGGTCCCGAACTGTGCGTCTAAGGTCGATGGTAACAGGAGACGGGGGACACGATGTTTACCCAGGTCCGGGCCCTCTTGATGGAGGTAATACCCTACTTCCTGCTTGATTGATCTTGATGAATATGAGGATTACAAGAGTTGATCTACCACGAGATCGTAATGGCTAAACCCTAGATGTCTATCCTGCATGATTGCGTTTGCCTCTACAGACTAAACCCTCTGGTTTATATAGACACCGGAGGGGCCTAGGGTTCTACAGAGTCGGTTTACAGAGGAAGGAATCTTCATATCCGAACGCCAAGCTTTCCTTCCACGCAAAGGAAAGTCCCATCCGAACACGGGAGCAAGTCTTTTGTCTTGTATCTTCACGGCCCATCAGTCCGGCCCACGTCACATAGCCCGGATGCCCGAGGACCCCTTAATCCAAGACTCCCTTAGTAGCCCCTGAACCAGGCTTCAATGACGATGTGTCCGGCGTGCAGATTGTCTTCGGCATTGCAAGGCGGGTTCCTCCTCCGAATACTCCAAAGTAGTCCTCAAACACAGAAAACGTGTCTGGCTCTGCAAAACAAGCACCACACACAACCGTAGAGAGTATAATATTTCATGGGTCCCATCTACTGACAACTTTTGTAGCGAGGCGCCACGTCTCCGCCCGGTCATTATTTCGAACCATTTTTTAGCCTCCCGCTCCATGTTTCAAGATGCGGTTTTCATTGGCATGTCTTGTCGAAGCAGAGATCGTGTCCCCTTATTGCGGACTTCTCATCAATACGCGCATGGGTAATCCAACCGCGCCGTCTGCATGACCCTTGGAGAATAGGTGATTTTTAAGGCGAGTGGGGAGGTGCTTGACATTCGCTGCCTTCATAAGAGGATAAAGATCCATTCTTTCACCCATGCCTTCTTCCTCTCTTCCCATCTGTTCTTGAGCTCCAGCGCCCAAGCTTCCATCCTTCCCGCCTCCAAAAAGCACTCCGACCATGTCCGGATCCGGAACTCAGGGAAAGTGGATGGCCTCCTCCGTCATGGAGGCATCATGGAGCTCCGGGAAGCGGGGTACTTGGCCCAAGGAATCTCCCACGGGCTTCCGGCCAAGGGGCAGATTGTCCCCACCCCGGAGCACAACGAGAGGGTGGTATTCATCCCCCACTTCATCTGCGGGTTAGGATTTCCCCTCCACCCCTTCGTCCATGGACTCATGTTCTACTACGAGCTAGATTTCCATGATCTAGCCCCGAATTCTTTCCTCAACATCTCGGCATTCATTGTCCTGTGTGAGGCCTTCCTCCGCATCCCACCCCACTTCGGATTATGGCTAAACATCTTCAATGTGAAGCCAAAAGTGATGGATGGTCAACACGCAGAGTGCGGAGGTGCAATGGTGAGCAAACTATCCAATGTCACGTGGCCCACTAGAACCTTTGTGGAAACCGTCAAGGGGTGGCAGAAGCAGTGGTTCTATGTCACTGAGCCCCGTGACACCACCTGGGCCGGGACTCCTGAATTCAAGTCTGGGCCCCCAATGTGGCTTACCTCCTGGCTAAAAAAGGTCCCGGACTGGTCGTCGTCAGACGAGATATCAGCGCTACAGGCGCACGTCAAGATCATGGTGGACAAGAACATCAAGCTCGTCAATGTGATCCAGGTGATGCTTTTTTGACGAATCCTTCCCTGCCAAAGTTGGACTTGCCATATGTGGGAGTTCGATCCGGCCAAGCACCAGACCTTGCGATAGTTCTTTGGCTCCACGCACAAAGATATTTGGAAGGTGCTTTTCAAGGCCAATCAGACGTGGCCACAGAGATCCGAGGACCGGGATACGACCTGACCCATCTAGCCTGTCCATTAAGTTCTTCATACTCCAAGGTGTATATCTTCTTGTGCATTCGAGGAAGATGTCTAAGTTTCTCCATTTGTCTTTTCAGAGCTGGATAAAGAAAGCGGAGCGGATCCGGTGTCCGGCTTAGTTGCCTTAAAACCCAGCTATCCCACTTCAGACGAAGATGCTGGTTCCGGCGCCCTACCAGGCGCCGAAGAAGAAAGCCGTGAAGAGGGGCCAGGCGAGAAGAGACGGCCTTCGCCGTAAAGGCACTTCGGACGTGACGTCCGAAGATGCCGAAACCCACTCCTCCCCCGCCACCAAGGACGAGGAGTAGGAGGAAGAAAGCAACTATCCCCCTGAGGAGGGAAGGAAGAAGAGGACGGCCTCCAGAGATCTGGAGGCAGAGGCATCCAAGAAGGGGAGGGTCTCCCTCAGGGATAACTCCGCGTTGGACACTGATAGCAGCTCCGAGTGGCGCCCCAGGGAGAAGCCCCTGGCCAAATCGTAAGTACTCAAAGGCACTTATATACACATATATCCAACTTCTTTACTTTGTTGTTTTAATATGTCAAATCATGTGATGCAGTACGGCCCACGCCCGCCCCCAATGATCCTCATCTTCGGGGAATTCGCTGGATCCAAAGGTGATGGACAGTGGGTCGCTTCCGGCGGCTTCCTCTCCCAAGGCCATGGACGACGCCGAGGTGTTGTCCCCAAGGACCTTCCTAGGCCAGGGAGAGGTACAGGAGGCCGTCAGGGTGGTGCCAGAGGGTGATACCTCGGCCGCCGGACACATGGGGGAGCAAATCCCCCTGGAGACTAGAGATGGGGGCCATGTCCAATTCGGCCCCTAGCCGAATACTATTCCAGAGGCCCATATGGCTTCGGAATCAGGCAAGCAGCCTCCTTCGAAAGAAGGAGGTGCACCTATTCCGCCGGTGACCTCTGTCCATCCAGAGGCACCGGGTACTCTACTGGAAGCGCTGCAAAGTGCTTCCATTGTTGAGGAACACCGTATCCTTATGGGTACGGTGGTTGAGAGGGTTCAATCTGCTAAGAGCGGACTGATTGAAGCCTGCACCAGCCTTGTAATAGGCTTTGATGTATGCGACTTAATTATGCAAAAAGGATGTCATAGTATAGACGGTAGCCCCTGAGACTCTTTCCGGTATTCAAAAAGAAAATCCGGATAGAGGATCAAATAATTTTCGCAGGAGACTAACCATATGTGTCTATGTGAATAAGCAGGTGTCGATGCTGGCTACGACCTCCCATTCTGCCGAAGTCTCCAAACTGAAGCAGAGTCTGGAGCGGGCCGAGGAAGAGCTCGGCCATGTGAAAAAACAACTAGAGGACGAGCAAGGTATGCAATGGCCTATTCCAATATAGAAAGATATAAATTGTTTGTGTTGATCATGTTATCAGGATATTTCGCAAGAGTTGCGACCAAGGTGGAGACCCTCAAGAGCGTGCTGGCCGAGGCCCAGAAGAGAGCGGCAAAGGAACAAGCCGCCAACGAAAAACACGAGGCAAGGGTCGGGAGGTCCAGTAGGAGCTCCGGGACGCCGTAAAGAAATGCGAGTCCTTGGAGCGCAAATTGCGGACCAAGAGTCCAAACTTGCTAAGGCCTACCAAAGCGCACAAGAGGCCCGGGTTGAAGCCCAAGGCGCCCTCCATGAAATCCAGGAGGCCAGGAAAATCACGGCGGGTAAGGCCTTTATTATGCAGAGCAAATATGTGAAGAAAAGGTACCTCTTACTGACCCGGATTTGTAGTTCTCCAGGGGCGTTTGTAGATCTGCCGTGCAGTGTTACTGATGCTGCGGAGTTCTTTCGAGCCGAAGAGGGGAGCTCAATGGAGAAGTTGTTCTGGTCGCAATACCTTGCGCCAGAGCATCCGGTGCCCTTTAGCGATCAGCTGAAACAGCTGACCGAACTGCATAGGGTGGCCGAATCGGCCATGAAGGATTTGATAATCCGTCTGTGGCCTGCCGAAGCCATACCCAGCAGCTACTTTGGGCTCGTGAAGCGGCTAGTCGATGCCTGCCCTCGGCTTGATGCCAGCAAGCGGCCAGTCTGCATCAAAAGTGTGCGGATGGCCTTCGCCCGTGTCAAGGTGTAGTGGGCGAAGATGGACGCCGTCAAGCTCGCGACCGAGGGATCGCCCGCGGGCAAGGAGAACTGCACGCCTGAGCGGTATTTTGATGATGTCCTGAAGGGATCCCGCCTTGTAGAGGGCCAGTGCGCAAAAGACATTATCTTTGAAGGAAGACATTCATGTTATCCCATCCTGTATTATGAAACAAAGCTGATATGTAATATAATACTTGTTGTTTGTTTAAAATTTTGCCTCATGTGCGTCCGTTTTATTAAGTCTGACAGTTGGCCAGTCGTCGGCTTCAGCCCCCACATAGGTAGTATGAGGGTGTTCGGGTTGGAACCTAAACACTCTTGATCCAAGAGTTTGGTCCTTGAAGGAGGTGTTTAGCGCAACAAACCAGGCAATCGGACTATGTGGCTTTATATTCCTCACTTAGCCATAGGAGCTTGACAATAGAAATGTAGGCGCAGCCCCTAGTTAGTATTTGTTAATCCGGACTAGGGTTCTATAGACACCTGATCGGGTGGAGGCCGATCCATCGCATAATGTGGGAAAAAATCGCAACAGATTTTGACCTCCGAATAGCTGACCAGCTCTCGCCGCATCATGACAGTCAGTTTTCGGCTTTCTCTACTGAGGTGTGATAACTCACAAGTATAGGGGATCGCAATAGTTTTCGAGGGTAGAGTATTCAACCTAAATTTATTGATTCGACACAAGGTGAGCTAAATAATAATCTCAAGTATTAGCAACTGAGTTGTCAATTCAACCACACCTAGAAACTTAATATCTACAGCAAAGTATTTAGTAGCAAAGCAATATGATAGTAGTGGTAACGGTGGCAAAAGTAATGGTAGAAGTTTGGTTTTATAGTGATTGTAACAATAGCAACGGAAAAGTAAATAAGCGAAGAACAATATGTGAAAAGCTCGTAGGCAACGGATCAGTGATGGATAATTATGTCAGATGTGATTGTTCATGCAATAGTTATAACATAGGGTGACACAGAACTAGCTCCAGTTCATCAAGGTAATGTAGGCATGTATTCCGAATATAGTCATACGTGCTTATGGAAAAGAACTTGCATGACATCTTTTGTCCTACCCTCCCGTGGCAGCGGGGTCCTATTGGAAACTAAGGAATATTAAGGCCTCCTTTTAATAGAGTACCGGACCAAAGCATTAACACTTAGTGAATACATGAACTCCTCAAACTACGGTCATCACCGGTAAGTATCCTGATTATTGTCACTTCGGGGTAACGGATCATAACACATAATAGGTGACTATATACTTGCAAGATAGGATCAAGAACTCACATATATTCATGAAAACATAATAGGTTCAGATCTGAAATCATGGCACTCAGGCCCTAGTGACAAGCATTAAGCATAGCAAAGTCATAGCAACATCAATCTCAAAACATAGTGGATACTAGGGATCAAACCCTAACAAAACTAACTCGATTACATGATAAATATCATCCAACCCATCATCGTCCAGCAAGCCAATGATGGAATTACTCACGCACGGCGGTGAGCATCGTTAAATTGGTGATGGAGGAAGGTTGATGATGACGATGGCGACGGATTCCCCTCTCCGGAGCCCCGAATGGACTCCAGATCAGCCCTCCTGAGAGAGATTAGGGCTTGGCGGCAGCTCCATATCGTAAAACGCGATGAATCCTTCTCTCCTATTTTTTTCTCCTCGAACACGAATATATAGAGTTGGAGTTGAGGTCGGAGGAGCACCAGGGGCCCACGAGGCAGGGGGCGCGCCCCCCACCCTCGTGGACAGGGTGTGGGCCCCCTGGCCATGATTATTTCGCCAGTATTTTTATATATTCCAAAAATAATATCTGTTGATTTTCAGATCATTCCAAGAACTTTTATTTCTGCACAAAAATAACACCATGGCAATTCTACTGAAAACAGCATCAGTCCGGGTTAGTTCCATTCAAATCATGCAAGTTAGAGTCCAAAACAAGGGAAAAGTGTTTTGAAAAGTAGATACGTTGGATATATATCAACTCCCCCAAGCTTAAACCTTTGCTTGTCCTCAAGCAATTCAGTTCATAAACTGAAAGTGATAAAGAAAAACTTTTACAAACTCTGTTTGCTCTTGTTGTTGTAAATATGTAAAGCCAGCATTCAAGTTTTCAGCAAAGATTATGAACTAACCATATTCACAATAACATTTAGGTCTAATGTTTACTCATATCAATGGCAAAATCAACTAGCGAGCAATAATAATAAATCTCGGATGACAACACTTTCTCAAAACAATCATAATATCATATAACAAGATGGTATCTCGCTAGCCCTTTTTGAGACCGCAAAACATAAATGCAGAGCACCCCTGAAGATCAAGGGCTGACTGGAAATTGTAATTCATGGTAAAAGAGATCCAGTCATACTCAATGTAAACTAACAATAATACATGCAAATGACAGTGATGCTCTCCAACTGGTGCATTTTAATAACAGGATGATGATTCAACATAAAAGTAAATGGATAGGCCCTTCGCAGAGGGAAGCAGGGATTTGTAGAGGTGCTAGAGCTCGGTTTTGAAATAGAGGTGAATAATATTTTGAGTGGTATACTTTCATTGTCAACATAACAACAGAGAGATCTCGATATCTTCCATGCTACACACATTATAGGCAGTTCCCAAGCAGAATGGTAAAGTTTATACTCCCCCACCACCAACAAGCATCAATCCATGGCTTGCCCGAAACAACGGGTGCCTCCAACTAACAATAATCCTAGGGGAGTTTTGTTTGCAATTATTTTGATTTGGTTTGAGCAAGGGGCTGGGCATCCCGGTGACCAGCCATTTTCTCATGAGTGAGGAGCGGAGTCCACTCCTCTTGAGAATAACCCGCCTAGCATGGAAGATACACACAGCCCTAGTTGATACATGAGCTATTCGAGCATACAAAACAGAATGTTTATTTGAAGTTTAGAGTTTGGCACATACAAATTTACTTGGAACGGCAGGTAGATACCGTATATAGGAAGGTATGGTGGACTCATATGGAATAACTTTTGGGGTTCATGGAGTTGGATGCACAAGCAGTATTCCTGCTTAGTACAAGTGAAGGCTAGAAAGAGACTGGGAAGCAACCAGCTAGAGAGAGACAACAGTCATGAACATGCATTAAAATTAATTAACACCGAATGCAAGCATGAGTAGGATATAATTCACCATGAACATAAATATCGTGGAGGCTATGTTGATTTTGTTCAAATACATGCGTGAACATGTGCCAAGTCAAGCCACTCGAATCGTTCAAAGGAGGATACCACCCTATCATACCACATCACAACCATTTTAATAACATGTTGGCACGCAAGATAAACCATTATAAACTCCTAGGTACTTAAGCATGGCATGAGCAACTATAATCTCTAATTGTCATTGCAAACATGTTTCATTCATAATAGGCTGAATCAGGAACGATGAACTAATCATATTTACTAAAACAAGAGAGGTCGAGTTCATACCAGCTTCTCTCATCTCAATCAGTTCATCATATATCATCATTATTGCCTTTCACTTGCACGATCGAATAGTGTGTATAAAAATAATAGTGCATGTTCATTGAACTAAGCTGGAATCTGCAAGCATTCAATACATGGGAGAAGACAAGGTAATATGGGCTCTTTGTTAGATCAACAATAATGCATATGAGAGCCACTCAACATTTTCATTATGGTCTTCTCCTCTCGACCCCCAAAGAAAAGAAAAGAAACAAAACTATTTACACGGGAAAGCTCCCAACAAGCAAAAGAAAAACAAATCTTTTTGGGTTTTCTTTTTAATTACTACTACTACAAGCATGGAAAGTAAACTAACTAAAAGCTACAACTAATTTTTTTAGTTTTTCTTAAGGTTTTTCAAACGCACAAGAAGAAAGTTTAAATAGAAAATAAACTAGCATGGATGATACAATGAAAAAGTATGAGCACCGACAACTGGCATGAGTGTGTGAACATGAATGTAATGTCGGTGAGGAATACGTACTCCCCCAAGCTTAGGCTTTTGGCCTAAGTTGGTCTATGCCCACGGATCAAAAATGCCCTCTCCTGTGTATTGAGGAGGGTCTTCGGGGTGCCACTGGTTGGCGATCTCCTCCGGATCCCAGTAATAAACAGACTGACGGTGAGGATCAGATAGTGGCTCTGGCTCTGGAGTTGATGTCAGGCTCTGGTATGCCTAAACGGCCTCCCACAAAATAAAGTACGTGCCTGCAAATATGTTGAACAAAGAGGGAGCAGGCAAGGTAATAGTCTCAAAGTGTTTCTCATCAAATATCAGTCTATAGTTAAGCATCTTCTTCTTATGCTTAACAATAAAATCATGTTCTACCATGCTCTTATAATCTAGCAAAATATGAGGAAGCAGCTTTTCCTCTTTCCCATAATGCCTAATAGGTATGTTAAAGTGTGCAGCAAGGCGCGAGGCGAAGATGCCTCCCAAGACGGGACCCTTTGTACGGTTCAGATTTAATGTTTAGCAACAATAGCGCCTAAAATAAAAGTAGTATCATGAAACAAAGCATGGCGGAAAATAACAATATCCGGGGCACTAAGATTTCCATAGTTCCTGCGACCAATTAAGCATCTACTAGCAAATATTGCAAAGTAACGTAGAACAGGAAAATGTATGCTAGTGATTCTTGCATCGGAAGCTTTCCTATTTTCCCCTACAACAATTGTACCAATAAATCCCTCCACATCATTACGATGTGGTTCCTCTATGCTGCCCTCAAAGGGTATCCTACAAACCCAGCAAAAATCATAAAGTGACATCTCCTTATGCTCATCGTATAAATAAAATTCCACCGAAGGTGGTGATCTCCTAGCATGGAATTGAAAATTTTGCACAAAAATATTGGTGATTAAGAGATACTGTCTGCACTGGTCATGGAGGAAGTCGGTGCGGCCTGCATTCTCAGCCAAATAATAAAAACTTCATAAATCTCGGCTTCTCTCAAGAACTCATCACAAGGCCATTCACATGGCCAAACCTTAGCAGTAGGAGGGAGATTATACTTGGCCTTCTTATTCTCTTCACTTTGCTTATCTTTAGAGCTTCGGCTCGACGAGCCCCTAAAAAATCTCTTCATATTTTTCTGAAATTTTTAGTGACTCAAAATAAAAGTGAACGCAACTCAACAAAATTGATAGCAACTACTCCTACAAGTGCCTAGAGGCTAGATCATGCATTAAAACTACTTTTGACCACATAAATTTGACATGTAAGCTCAAGAACAGGGTCACCTAAGCAGCAAAAATTTGCAATAAATAAAGCACTAGAACAAAAACTAATTGGACCATTGGAGGAGTCACATACCAAAGAACAATCCCCCAAACAGTTTTGTGAATGGAGCTTTGAGCAAGGAGATCGAAAATGGCATCAAGATGAGCTAGAACTCGGGTTTGAGCTAGTGGGTGATTTTTTTCTGCAGGAAGATGAAGTGTGTGGGTGCAAGGATAAGTGGAGGGGACCCACGTGGGGTCCACGAGGCAGGGGCGCGCCCAGGGGTAGGGCGTGCCCTCCACCCTCGTGGGCACACGGTGGGTCCCCCTGATGTGTTCTTAGTGCCAATAATTCTTAAATATTCTGGGAAAAATCTTATTTCATTTTCAGGGCATTTGCAGAACTTTTATTTTCGAGGTATTTTCATTGCAAGGATAATACAGAAAACAGACAGAAAATACTATTTTCAGTTTATTTAATATAAATAATAGAAAGTAAAAAAGGGTACAGCGAGTTGTGCTTTCTAACTTCATCCATCCCATGCTCATCAAAAGGAATCCACTAACAAGGTTGATCAAGTCTTGTTAACAAACTCATTTGGAATCGCATGAAACTAGAGAAATTTTGAATAACACTAGGTTACCTCAACTGGGATATGCACATACCCAACAATAAGAATATCATATTTCTTCTTGACAGTGAGAAGAGGAAACTCAAAACCTCCAATAGTGATTGTTGAAAGTTTTCCAATAGAATTGATAATGTGGACTTGAGGTTGTTTCCTCGGAAAGTGTACCGTATTCTCATTACCATTAACATGAAAAGTGACATTGCCTTTGTTGCAATCAATAACAGCCCCTACAGTATTCAAAAAGGGTCTACCAAGGATAATCAACATACTATCGTCATCGGGAATATCAAGAATAACAAAGTCTGTTAAAATAGTAACGTGCGCAACCACAACAGGCACATCCTCACAAATACTGATAGGTATAGCAGTTGATTTATCGACCATTTGCAAAGATATTTCAGTAGGTGTCAACTTATTCAAATCAAATCTACGATATAAAGAGAGAGGCATAACACTAACACCGGCTCCAAGATCACATAAAGCAGTTTTAACATAGTTTCTTTTAATGGAGCATGGTATAGTTGGTACTCTTGGATCTCCTAGCTTCTTTGGTATTCCACCCTTAAAAGTATAATTAGCAAGCATGGTGAAAATTTCAGCTTCCAGTATCTTTCTTTTATTAGTAACAAAATCTTTCATATACTTAGCATAAGGATTCATTTTAAGCATATCAGTCAGGCGCATATGGCAAAAGATGGGTCTAATCATTTCAGCAAAGCGCTCAAAATCCTCATCATCCTTTTTCTTGGATGGTTTAGGAGGAGGAGCACCAGGGGGCCCACGAGGCAGGGGGCATGCCCAGGGGGGTAGGCGCCACCCCCACCCTCGTGGATAGGGTGTGGGCCCCCTGGCCTTGATTCTTTTGATAGTATTTTTATGTATTCCAAAAATAATCTCCGTTGATTTTCAGGTCATTCCAAGAACTTCTATTTCTGCACAAACATAACACCATGGCAATTCTGCTGAAAACAGCGTCAGTCCGGGTTAGTTCAATTCAAATCATGCAAGTTTGAGTCCAAAACAAGGGCAAAAGTGTTTGGAAAAGTAGATACGTTGGAGACGTATCAACTCCCCCAAGCTTAAACCTTTGCTTGTTCTCAAGCAATTCAGTTCATAAACTGAAAGTGATAAAGAAAAACTTTTACGAACTCTGTTTGCTCTTGTTGTTGTAAATATGTAAAGCTAGCATTCAAGTTTTCAGCAAAGATTATGAACTAACCATATTCACAATAACATTTAGGTCTCATGTTTACTCGTATCAATGGCAAAATCAACTAGCGAACAATAATAATAAATCTCGGATGACAACACTTTCTCAAAACAATCATAATATGATATAACAAGATGGTATCCCGCTAGCCCTTTTTGAGACCGCAAAACATAAATTTAGTGAACCCCTGAAGATCAAGGGCCGACTGGAAATTGTAATTCATGGTAAAAGAGATCCAGTCATACTCAATGTAAACTAATAATAATACATGCAAATGACAGCGATGCTCCCCATCTGGTGCTTTTTAATAAGAGGATAATGACTCAACATAAAAGTAAATGGATAGGCCCTTCGCAGAGGGAAGCAGGGATTTGTAGAGGTGCGAGAGCTCGGTTTTGAAATAGAGGTGAATAATATTTTGAGTGGTATACTTTCATTGTCAACATAACAACCGAGAGATCTCGATATCTTCCATGCTAGACACATTATAGGCAGTTCCCAAGCAAAATGGCAAAGTTTATACTCCCCCACCACCAACAAGCATCAATCCATGGCTTGCCCGAAACAACGGGTGCCTCCAACTAACAATAATCCTGCGGGATTTTTGTTTGCAATTATTTTTATTTGGTTTGAGAAAGGGACTGGGCATCCTGGTGACCAGCCATTTTCTCGTGAGTGAGGAGCGGAGTCCACTCCTCTTGAGAATAACCCACCTAGCATGGAAGATACAGACAGCCCTAGTTGATACATGAGCTGTTCGAGCATACAAAACAGAATGCTTATTTGAAGGTTTAGAGTTTGGCACATACAAATTTACTTGGAATGGCAGGTAGATACCGTATATAGGAAGGTATGGTGGACTCATATGGAATAACTTTTGGGGTTCATGGAGTTGAATGCACAAGCAGTATTCCTGCTTAGTACAATTGAAGGCTAGAACGAGACTGGGAAGCGACCAGCTAGAGAGTGACAACAGTCATGAACATGCATTAAAATTAATTAACACCGAATGCAAGCATGAGTAGGATATAATTCACCATGAACGTAAATATCATGGAGGCTATGTTGATTTTGTTTCAACTACATGCGTGAACATGTGCCAAGTCAAGCCACTCGAATCGTTCAAAGGAGGATACCACCCTATCATACCACATCACAACCATTTTAATAGCATGTCGGCACGCAAGATAAACCATTACAAACTCCTAGCTACTTAAGCATGGCATGAGCAACTATAATCTCTAATTGTCATTGCAAACATGTTTCATTCATAATAGGTTGAATTAGGAACGATGAACTAATCATATTTACAAAAACAAGAGAGGTGGAGTTCATACCAGCTTCTCTCATCTCAATCAGTTCATCATATATCGTCATTATTTCCTTTCAGTTGCACGTTTGAATACTGTGGATAAAAATAATAGTGCACGTGCATTGGACTAAGCTGAAATCTGCAGGCATTCAATACATGGGAGAAGACAAGGTAATATGGGCTCTTTGTTAGATCAACAATAATGCATATGAGAGCCACTCAACATTTTCATTATGGTCTTCTCCTCTCGACCCCCAAAGGAAAGAAAAGAAACAAAACTATTTACACGGGAAAGCTCCCAACAAGCAAAAGAAGAACGAGAAATATTTTTGGGTTTTCTTTTTAATTACTACTACTACAAGCATGGAAAGTAAACTAACTAAAAGCTACAACTAATTTATTTTAGTTTTTCTTAAGGTTTTTCAAACACACAAGAAGAAAGCTTAAAAAGAAAATAAAGTAGCATGGATGATACAATGATAAAGTATGAGCACCGACAACTGGCATGAGTGTGTGAACATGAATGTAATGTCGGTGAGGAATGCGTACTCCCCCAAGCTTAGGCTTTTGTCCTAAGTTGGTCTATGCCCACGCATCAAAACTGCCCTCTCCGGTGTACTGAGGAGGGTCTTCGGGGTGCCACTGGTTGGTGATCTCCCCCGGATCCTACTGATAAACAGACTGACAGTGAGGATCAGATAGTGGCTCTGGCTCTGGAGCTGACGTCAGGCTCCAGTATGCCTGAGCGGCCTCCGGTGAAATAAAGTACGTGCCTGAAAATATGTTGAACAAAGAAGGAGTAGTCAAGGTAATAGTCTCAAAGTGTTTCTTATCAAATATCAGTCTATAGTTAAGCATCTTCTTCTTTTGCTTAGCAATAAAATCATGTGCTACCATGCTCTTATAATCTAGCAAAATATGAGGCAGTGGCTTTTCCTCTTTCTCATAATGCCTAGTAGGTATGTTAAAATGTGCAGCAAGGCGCGAGGCGAATATGCCTCCCAAAATGGGACCCTTTGTACGGTTCAGATTTAACCGTTTAGCAACAATAGCGCCTAAACTAAAAGTAGTATCACGAAAAAAGCATGGCGCAAAATAACAATATCCGGGGCACTAAGATTTCCACAGTTCTCGCGACCAATTAAGCATCTACTAGCAAATATTGCAAAGTAACGTAGAACAGGAAAATGTATGCTAGTGATTCTTGCATCGGAAACTTTCCTCGTTTCCCCTACAGCAATTGTATCAATAAATCCCTCCACATCATTACGATGTGGTTCCTTTATGCTGCCCTCAAAGGGTATCCTACAAACCCAGTAAAAATCATAAAGTGACATCTCCTTATGCTCATCATATAAATAAAATTCCACCGAAGGTGGTGATCTCCTAGCATGGAAATGAAAATTCTGCACAAAAATATTGGTGAGTAAGAGATACTGTTCGCGCTGGTCGTGGAAGAAGTCGGTGAGGCCTGCATTCTTAGCCAAATAATAAAAAACTTCATAAATCCCGGTTTCTCTCAAGAAGTCATCACAAGCCCATTCACATGGCCGAACCTCCGCAGTACGAGGGAGATTATACTTGGGCTTCTTATTCTCTTGACTTTGTTTATCTTTAGAGCTTCGGCTCGACGAGCCCCTCAAAAATCTCTTCATATTTTTTCTGAAATTTTTAGTGACTCAAAATAAAAGTGAACCAAACCTGACAAAATTGATAGCAACTACTCCTACAAGTGCCTAGAGGCTATATCATGCATTAAAACTACTTTTGACCACATAAATTTGAAATGCAAGCTCAAGAATAGGGTCACCTAAGTAGAAATAATTTGTAATAAATAAGCACTAGAACAAAAACTAATTGGACCGTTGGAGGAGTCACATACCGAAGAACAATCCCCCAAAGTAGTTTTGTGAATGGGGCTTTGAGCAAGGAGATCGAAAATGGCAGCAAGATGAGCTAGAACTCGGGTTTGGGCTGGTGGGTGATTTTTTCTGGAGGAAGATGAAGTGTGTGAGTGCAAGGATAAGTGGAGAGGACCCTCGTGGGGTCCATGAGGCAGGGGGCGCACCCAGGGGGTAGGGCATGCCCTCCATCCTCGTGGGCACACGGTGGGTCCCCTGATGTGTTCTCAGTGCCAATAATTCTTAAATATTCTGGGAAAAATCATATTTCATTTTTAGGGCATTTGGAAAACTTTTATTTTCGGGGTATTTTTATTGCAAGGATAATTCAGAAAACTGACAGGAAATACTATTTTCACTTTATTTAATATAAATAATAGAAAGCAAAAAGAGGGTACAGCGAGTTGTGCTTTCTAACTTCATCCATCCCATGCTCATAAAAAGGAATCCACTAACAAGGTTGATCAAGTCTTGTTAACAAACTCATTCGAAATCGCATGAAACCAGAGAAATTTCGAATAACACTAGGTTGCCTCAACTGGGATATGCACATCCCCAACAATAAGAATATCATATTTCTTCTTGATAGTGAGAAGAGGAAACTCAAAACCTCCAATAGTGATTGTTGAAAATTTTCCAATAGAATTGATACTGTGGACTTGAGGTTGTTTCCTCGGAAAGTGTACCGTATGCTCATTACCATTAACATGAAAAGTGACATTGCCTTTGTTGCAATCAATAACAGCCCCTGCAGTATTCAAAAAGGGTCTACCAAGGATAATCGACATACTATCGTCCTCAGGAATATCAAGAATAACAAAGTCTGTTAAAATAGTAACGTTTGCAACCACAACAGGCACATCCTCACAAATACCGACAGGTATAGCAGTTGATTTATCGGCCATTTGCAAAGATATTTCAATAGGTGTCAACTTATTCAAATCAAGTCTATGATATAAAGAGACAGGCATAACACTAACACCGGCTCCAAGATCACATAAAGAAGTTTTAACATAGTTTCTTTTAATGGAGCATAGTATAGTTGGTACTCCTGAATCTCCTAGCTTCTTTGGTATTCCACCCTTAAAAGTATAACTAGCAAGCATCATGGAAATTTCAGCTTCCGGTATCTTTCTTTTATTAGTAACAATATCTTTCATATACTTAGCATAAGGATTCATTTTGAGCATATCAGTCAGACGCATACGGAAAATGATAGGTCTAATCATTTTAGCAAATCGCTTAAAATCCTCATCATCCTTTTTCTTGGACGGTTTAGGAGGAAAAGGCATGGGTTTCTGAACCCATGGTTCTCTTTCCTTACCGTGATTCCTAGCAACAAAGTCTCTCTTATCATAATGTTGACTCTTTGATTGTGGGTTATCAAGATCAACAGCAGGTTCAATCTCTACATCATTATCATTGCTAGGTTGAGCATCAACATGAACATCATCATTAACATTATCACTAGGTTCATGTTCATTACCGGATTGTGTCTCAGCGTCAGAAATAGAAATATCATTGGGATTCTCAGGTGTGTCAACAACAGGTTCACTAGAAGCATGCAAAGTCCTATCATTTTTCTTTTTCTTCTTCTTAGAAGGACTAGGTGCATCAATATTAATTCTCTGAGAATCTTGCTCAACTCTCTTGGGGTGACCCTCAGGATACAAAGGTTCCTGAGTCATTTTACCCCCTCTAGTCATAACTCTAAGAGCATTTTCATTTTTCTTATTATTCAATTCATTGAGCAATTCATTCTGAGCCTCAAGTACTTGTTCTACTTGTGTGGTAACCATAGAAGCATGTTTACTAATGAGTTTAAGCTCACCTTTAACTCTAGACATATAATCACTCAAGTGTTCAAGCATATCAGCATTGCGTTTAAATTATCTACCAACATAAGCATTGAAGTCTTCTTGCCTAACCATAAAGTCATCGAACTCATCTAAGCATTGGCTAGCAAACTTAGTAGATGGGATTTCACATTTATCAAATCTATAGACAGAATTTACCTTTACTACCTATGTCGGGTTATCAAGACCATGTATTTCTTCAATAGGTGGTAAATTCTTAACATCTTCAGCTTTAATACCTATTTCTTTCATAGATTTCTTTGCCTCTTGCATATCTTCAGACTGAGAAATAGAATACCTCTTTTCTTCGGAGTTGGCTTAGGAGTTGGTTCAGGAAGTGTCCAATCATTTTTGTTACTCAACATATTATTCAATAGCACTTCGTCTGGATCAACAGTTCTTTCCCTGAAAACACAACCAGCACAATTATCTAGGTGGTCTCTGCAAGCATCGGTTAGTCCATTATAAAAGATATCAAGTATTTCATTTTCTTCAGAGGATGACCAGGCAGCTTGTTTCTTATGAGCGGGGAAATATTTAGCAGAGAAGTAATAAATCATATCCTGGGGACTACGCACACAACCAGGATCAAGAGAATTAAACCATGTTTTAGTATCACCCTTTATTGAGAACGGAAATAACTTAAGGATAAAGTAATAGCGAGTTTTCTCATCATTAGTGAACAGGGTGGCTATATCATTTAATTTAGTAAGATGTGCCACAACAGTTTCAGATTCATAGCCATAAAAAGGATCATATTCAACCAAAGTAATTAACTCGGGATCGACAATGAAATCATAATCCTAATCAGTACTAAAGATAGGTGAAGTAGCAAAAGCAGGGTCATATTTCATTCTAGCATTCACGGATTTTTCTTTAAGCTTAGCTAATAATTTCTTAAGATCAGATAAATCATTGCAAGCTAAGAAGTCTTTAGCAGTTTCTTCATCCATAACATAACCCTCAGGCACAACAGGCAATTCATATCTAGGGGAGAATCTTCATCATCACTTTCATCAATATTATCAGTTTCAATAATTTCATTCTCTCTAACCCTAGCAACTTGTTCATCAAGAAATTCACATAGTGGCACAATATTATCAAGTATAGAAGTAGTTTCATCATAAGTATCATGCAAAGCACAAGTCGCATCATCAATAACATGCGACATATCAGAATGAACAACAGGTGTAGGTGTCGCAAGTTTACTCAAAACAGAAAGTGAATCAAGTGCAGAGCTAGATGGCAGTTCCTTACCTCCCCTCATAGTTGAGGGAAAAATCTTGGTTCTTTGATCTTTCAAGTTCTTCATAGTGACCAGCAGATATAAATCCCAAGTGACTCAAAGAATAGAGTTATGCTCCCCGGCAATGGCTCCAGAAAATAGTCTTGATAACCCACAAGTATAGGGGATCGCAACAGTTTTCGAGGGTAGAGTATTCAACCCAAATTTATTGATTCAACACAAGGGGAGCCAAAGAATATTCTCAAGTATTAGCAGCTAAGTTGTCAATTCAACCAAACCTGGAAACTTAATATCTACAGCAAAGTATTTAGTAGCAAAGTAATATGATAGTAGTGGTAACGGTGGAAAAAGTAACGGTAGCAGTTTGGTTTTATAGTGATTGTAACAGTAGCAACGGAAAAGTAAATAAACGAAGAATAATAGGTGAAAAGCTCGTAGGCCACGGATCAGTGATGGATAATTATGTCGGATGCGATTCTTCATGCAATAGTTATAACATAGGGTGACACAGAACTAGCTCCAGTTCATCAAGGTAATGTAGGCATGTATTCCGAGTATAGTCATACATGCTTATGGAAAAGAACTTGCATGACATCTTTTGTCCTACCCTCCCATGGCAGCGGGGTCCTATTGGAAACTAAGGATTAAGACCTCCCTTTAATAGAGTACCGGACCAAAGCATTAACACTTAGTGAATACATGAACTCCTCAAACTACGGTAATCACCGGTAAGTATCCCGGTTATTGTCACTTCGGGGTTAACGGATCATAACACATAATAGGTGACTATATACTTGCAAGATAGGATCAAGAACTCACAGATATTCATGAAAACATAATAGGTTCAGGTCTGAAATCATGGCACTCAGGCCCTAGTGACAAGCATTAAGCATAGCAAAGTCATAACAACATCAATCTCAGAACATAGTGGATACTAGGGATCAAACCCTAACAAAACTAACTCGATTACATGATAAATATCATCCAACCCATCACCGTCCAGCAAGCCTACAATGGAATTACTCACGCACGGCGGTGAGCATCATGAAATTGGTGATGGAGGAAGGTTGATGATGACGATGGCGACGGATTCCCCTCTCCGGAGCCCCAAACGGACTCCAGATCAGCCCTCCTGAGAGAGATTAGGGCTTGGCGGCGGCTCCGTATCGTAAAACACGATGAATCCTTCTCTCCTATTTTTTTCTCCACGAACACGAATATATAGAGTTGGAGTTGAGGTCGGAGGAGCACCAGGGGGCCCACGAGGCAGGGGGCGCGCCCCCCACCCTCGTGGATAGGGTGTGGGCCCCCTGGCCTTGATTCTTTCGCCAGTATTTTTATATATTCCAAAAATAATCTCCGTTGATTTTCAGGTCATTCCAAGAACTTTTATTTCTGCACAAAAATAACATCATGGCAATTCTGCTAAAAACAGCATCTGTCCGGGTTAGTTCCATTCAAATCATGCAAGTTGGAGTCCAAAACAAGGGCAAAAGTGTTTGGAAAAGTAGATACGTTGGAGACGTATCAACTCCCCCAAGCTTAAACCTTTGCTTGTCCTCAAGCAATTCAGTTCATAAACTGAAAGTGATAAAGAAAAACTTTTACAAACTCTGTTTGCTCTTGTTGTTGTAAATATGTAAAGCCAACATTCAAGTTTTCAGCAAAGATTATGAACTAACCATATTCACAATAACTTTTAGGTCTCATGTTTACTCATATCAATGGCGAAATCAACTAGCGAGCAATAATAATAAATCTCGGATGACAGCACTTTCTCAAAAAAAATCATAATATCATATAACAAGATGGTATCTCGCTAGCCCTTTTTGAGACTGCAAAACATTAATGCAGAGCACCCCTGAAGATCAAGGGCTGACTGGAAATTGTAATTCATGGTAAAAGAGATCCAGTCATACTCAATGTAAACTAACAATAATACATGCAAATGACAGTGATGCTCTCCAACTGGTGCTTTTTAATAAGAGGATGATGACTCAACATAAAAGTAAATGGACATGCCCTTCGTAGAGGGAAGCAGGGATTTGTAGAGGTGCCAGAGCTCGGTTTTGAAATAGAGGTGAATAATATATTGAGTGGTATACTTTCATTGTCAACATAACAACCCAGAGATCTCGATATCTTCCATGCTACACACATTATAGGCGGTTCCCAAGCAGAATGGTAAAGTTTATACTCCCCCACCACCAACAAGCATCAATCCATGGCTTGCCCGAAACAATGGTGCCTCCAACTAACAACAATCCTGTGGGAGTTTTGTTTGCAATTATTTTGATTTGGTTTGAGCAAGGAACTGGGCATCCCGGTGACCAGCCATTTTCTCGTGAGTGAGGAGCGGAGTCCACTCCTCTTGAGTATAACCCGCCTAGCATGGAAGATACACACAACCCTAGTTGATACATGAGCTATTCGAGCATACAAAATAGAATGTTTATTTGAAGGTTTAGAGTTTGGCACATACAAATTTACTTGGAACGGCAGGTAGATATCGTATATAGGAAGGTATGGTGGACTCATATGGAATAACTTTTGGGGTTCATGGAGTTGGATGCACAAGAAGTATTCCCGCTTAGTGCAAGTGAAGGCTAGAAAGAGATTGGGAACCGACCAGCTAGAGAGCGACAACAGTCATGAACATGCATTAAAATTAATTAACACCAAATGCAAGCATGAGTAGGATATAATTCACCATGAACAGAAATATCATGGAGGCTATGTTGATTTTGTTTCAACTACATGCGTGAACATGTACCAAGTCAAGCCACTTGAATTGTTCAAAGGAGGATACCACCCTATCATACCACATCACAACCATTTTAATAGTATGTTGGCACGCAAGATAAACCATTATAAACTCCTAGCTACTTCAGCATGACATGAGCAACTATCATCTCTAATTGTCATTGCAAATATGTTTCATTCATAATAGGCTGAATCTGGAATGATGAACTTATCATATTTACAAAAAAAAGAGAGGTCGAGTTCATACCAGCTTCTCTCATCTCAATTGATAGAGGCGAGGGTCCCTATCTTTAGATGAGTTGATAACTATCAATTTGGTGGAAACGACTTTGACGATCCGACTACAAACGTGCAAGACGTTGCGCCATAGCAATCTCTAAACCAATCTCCTGAGGTTACTGACGATGCCGGAAGCACGGTCAGCCTGACCACGAAAGTTTACTCCTACAAGCAATCAAAGAACGAGCAAGAATATGATAAAGCAATCTGAATATTGCGAATATATATATATATATATGAAGTATTGATAATGGTGGGGATTCGTAAGCGGTCTTGGTCTGGTCGTTGGACACAAATGAAGTACACGAAGTTGCAATGGCTAACTTTAAACTAAACAAATATCAAGGAAAAAGCTACTAGATGGATCTATTTATATAGGAGCAAGGGATGGCGGCCAAGGAGGTGGAAGGACGTCCCAAGGTAGCCTAATACCAACCCTAGGTCTTACAAGGCTCATGGGCCCAAGTGGAGGTGATGCAACACCTTTGGACTTGTTGTTTGACTCGGATTCTGCTGCAGCGTCAGATTGTTTCATTGATATCTCAATGCTCTGGACGAATTTGAAGGTGAATCCAATTGGGAAGGAAAGAGCACGAAATCTACTTTCCAACAAAAAAAGAATCATCCAATTCAGAGTCCGTATGAAAAACGTTGTTGGCGTTTTTTGAGTCAGGTATGTCTGTGCAGTCCGAATCTGAATCCAAAACGTAAGAGACTTGGGCTCTATCTTCTCTTGGCCCAAAAGTGACGTGAGAATACTTTTTGAACAGAACCTAAACTTCTCTTTTCCCCTTGTCATCATATGTGGATTGTACAAATGTCCCATACACCTGCAATTAGACAAAACACAAAAGTGTGTGAAGTATTTTTGTTCTGGATAACATAAATAGATTATTGAATAGTTTGCACTAGAAATCACCTGACAAATATGCATGTATGCAATATTTTTGGTCGTATCAAAGGTAGTCATGTCCTCATCATCCTCCCCTTCTTGAAAACAAAGCCATCCTTGGCGTTGCTTAATCTGAAATGTGGCTAACAAAAGAGACAAGGTGTACATGTTGTATATGTATATGTCATCCATTTTTATTTCCCTTGATTTTTGCACATATGACACATGTATACATGAGTAACTTTAATAGATCATAAAATATAAAGCCAAAATATTATCATAAGTAGAAGGCATGAAAATATTGCAACTCAGTTTGCACATATAAGTGAAGCTCTTATTCATATCAAAAGATTGACAATATTCATCATTAAACCATCCCAACATTAGTGAATAAATCTTACTTGCATCAACTTTACATGCGACAACATGCTTAAATAAGCAAACAAGCAATAAGTCATTGAACACAGAATCATCACCAAGATTAGAGGTCATATCAAAATGATTAAACATTGGTTCTTTTACATCAACAGTTAATTCAATGGGTGGACTTAAAATTGTTGGTATTTCAGTTGTTTGATCACATGGCAAAGTCAAATTAGCAACATAGTCCTCTAAAATAGGTGGTACGATCAAAGTAGTGGGTAGCTCATTAGATGGTGCATTCAAATTGACAAGGCATTCATCATTCTCATGTAGAGATGGAAGATCGGTACCTTTGTCATTACCTCTTATGATCAACTCAGATGATGTAGCGACTCTCAGGGGCGATGTGTCACATGGTGGAGGTGATGTAGTCCTCACAACAACGGATGTGGTTGTCATAGTATGCCTAGTAGTTGAAGGAACAATCATATCAACTCTTGAAATGTGCACCGTGTGCTTGTTCTCCTCATGGGCAACACGTCGTTTTATTTCCTGTTCAGCTTTGCAAGCAAGACGAAACAAATGGTCCATAGGATAACACTCTTCATGAATTAATGTCTCTTGAATATCATGGTTTAATCCTCCCCAAAATCTATCCATAAAATCATCTTCACTTTCTTCTAAAGAGGAATGCAACAAGGTAGTTTGTAAATCATCATAATATTTTGTTATAGTGTCACTACCTTGTTTTAAATGTTGCAACTTCTTAATCATGTCGCGAGTATAATAAGCGGGAACGAAAGTATGTCGCATGGCAAGTTTCAAATCATCCCAAGTAGTAGGTATATATAATCAGGGTGTAACCGACAATATTCACTCCACCAAACCAAAGCATAACCCGTGAAAGAACCAACCGCAACCTTAACCTTTTTATGTTCATCAAAATTATGGGAAGCAAATATATTTTTTATGTTGAACTCCCATTCAATATATAAAGCAGGTCTAAAATGGCCGTTAAATGATGGTATAGATACATTAAACTGGTCATGCTCATTTGGATGTTTGTGCACCTCTTGTGATGGTTGTGATATTTGCAAAGGTGGTGGCACGTCTCCCATGATCGACAAAGCCCATGAATTGACTCTAGATCCTGTCATGATTAGTAGAAACAAGAAACAGAATCAAAAAAATGTTCCTATGAACTACTTGGAAGTGGTGGAAAAGTTTGTGCCAATTTTTTTGATATTTTTTTTCAAGAATGGTACTGACTCAAGCTTTCAAACACAAAAGGAATCACTCAATTCTGAGTATATATGAGGAGTCAAAAAATTCTAAAACTGGCCTGAAAAACTGGAGTAAGCTATGTTCGTGAACTTGGGAGGGAAAAAAGACCTATTTAGTAGCCGATTTTGCGGTGCCAAATATTGAACTAGCTTCGGCAACTATTAAGATGCGGCTTGCCGCTAGCTTCCTTTTGAGTACTCGTGGAGCCAAAACAGACTTCATATGAGGAAGTTATGCCTGTTTTACTGAATAGTACACAAAACAGATTTTAATCCGAATTCAACTACAAGATTGAGTCTAGATAGATCCGAATTTTTTTTCTCTCTTTTTTTCCTCACATTTTTTATTTTTCTTTCTCTTTTTTTCTCTGACTTTTTTTCTCTCGTTTTTTTCTCTTTTTTCTCTCCCTCTTTCCAAAACAAACTAGATAAGATGCAGATTGGATCAAGCGAAGATGTGAACGATCTCAACTATTATTATGACAATGAATGGTGGGTAGCACGTGGTGGAAATTGATGGATGGGTGGTGGACAGCGGAAGGGATAATGATGCAGCGGCGGCGTGACTAATGTGAACAGAAGTCGAAACTCTAAATGAACTAGACACTAAGACCAGCAACTTGACACGACGATGCAACCGACAATTCAACTATGCAAGCAATGAAAAGAAAATTGTAAAGGCTCAGACTGGCTTGGATAAAGGATGAATAGATCTAACTTTTTTTGTGGCTTTTTCTTGGATAATAGGTAAGAAAATAAATCTAATCTAGGAAAAACAGGAAATTCTCACCGAGCAACCTAAAAACTGATACCACTTGATAGAGGCGAGGGTCACGATCTTTTGATGAGATGATAACTATCGATTTGGTGGAGACGACTTTAACGATCCAACTACAAACGTGCAAGACGTTGCGTGTTAGCAATCGCTAAACCAATCCCCTGAGGTTACTGACGATGCCGAAAGCACGGTCAGCCTAACCACGAAGGTCTATTCCTGCAAGCAATTGAAGAATGAGTAAGAATATGATAAAGCAATCTGAATATTGTGAATATATATGAAGTATTGATAATGGTGGGGATTCATAAGCGGTCTTGGTCTGGTCGTTGGACACAAATGAAGTATACGAAGTTGCAATGGCTAACTTTTAACTAAACAAATCTCAAGGAAAAAGCTACTAGATGGATCTATTTATATAGGAGCAAGGGGTGGCGGCCAAGGAGGTGGAAGGACGTCCCAAGGCAGCCTAAAACCAACCCTAGGTCCTACAAGGATCATGGTCCCAAGTGGAGGTGATGCAACACCTTTGAACTTGTTGCTTGACTCGGATTCTGCTGCAGCGTTAGATTGTTTTGTTGATATCTCAATGCTTCGGATGAAATTGAAGGTGAATCCAATTGGGTTGGAAAGAGCACGAAAACTACTTTCCAACAAAAAAGAATCACCCAATTCGGAGTCCGTATGAAAAAGTTGTTGGTGTTTTGAGTCAGGTATGTCTCTGCAGTCCGAATCTGAATCCAAAACGTGAGAGACTTGGACTCTATCTTCTCTTGGCCCAAAAGTGACGTGAGAGGACTTTTTGAACAGAACCTAAATTTCTCCTTTTCCCTTATCTTCATATGTGGATTGTACAAATGTCCCATACACCTGCAATTAGACAAAACACAAAAGTGTGTGAAGTATTTTTGTTCTAGATAATATAAATAGATTATTGAATAGTTTGCACTAGAAATCACCTGACAAATATGCATGTATGCAATATTTTCGGTCGTATACAAGGTAGTCATGTCCTCATCATCATTAAGTTCATCATATATCGTCATTATTGTCTTTCACTTGCACGACCGAATAGTGTGGATAATAATAATAGTGCACGTGAATTGAACTAAGCTGGAATCTGCAAGCATTCAATACATGGGAGAAGACAAGGTAATATGGGCTCTTTGTTAGATAAACAATAATGCATATGAGAGCCACTCAACATTTTCATTATGGTCTTCTCCTCTCGACCCCCAAAGAAAAGAAAAGAAACAAAACTATTTACACGGGAAAGCTCCCAACAAGCAAAAGAAGAACGAGAAATCTTTTTGGGTTTTCTTTTCAATTACTACTACTACAAGCATGGAAATTAATCTAACTAAAAGCTACAACTATTTTTTTAGTTTTTCTTAAGATTTTACAAACACACAAGAAGAAATCTTTAAAAGAAAATAAACTAGCATGGATGATACAATGAAAAAGTATGAGCACCGACAACTGGCATGAGTGTGTGAACATGAATGTAATGTCAGTGAGGAATACGTACTCCCCCAAGCTAAGGCTTTTGGCCTAAGTTGGTATATGCCCATGGATCAGAACTGCCCTCTCCGGTGTACGGAGGAGGGTCTTCGGGGTGCCACTGGTTGGCGATCTCCTCTGGATCCCACTGATAAACAGACTAACGGTGAGGATCAGATAGTGGCTCTGGCTCTGGAGCTGATGTCAGGATCTGGTATGCATGAATGGCCTTCGGCAAAATAAGGTACGTGCCTAAAAATATGTTGAACAACGAGGGAGCACGCAAGGTAATAGTCTCAAAGTGTTTCTTATCAAATATCAGTTTATAGTTAAGCATCCTCTTCTTATGCTTAACAATAAAATCATGTGCTACCATGCTCTTATAATCTAGCAAAATATGAGGTAGCAGTTTTTCCTCTTTCTCATAATGCCTAATAGGTATTTTAAAGTGTGCAGCAAGGCGCGAGGCGAAGATGCCTCCCAAGACGGGACCCTTTGTACGGTTCAGATTTAACCGTTTAGCAATAATAGCGCCTAAACTAAAAGTAGTATCACGAAACAAAGCATGGCACAAAATAACAATATCCGGGGCACTAAGATTTCCATAGTTCCCGCGACCAATTAAGCATCTACTAGTAAATATTGCAAAGTAACGTAGAACAGGAAAATGTATGCTAGTGATTCTTGCATCAGAAACTTTCCTCGTTTCCCCTACAGCAATTGTATCAATTAATCCCTCCACATCATTACGATGTGGTTCCTCTATGCTGCCCTCAAAGGGTATCCTACAAACCCAACAAAAATCATAAAGTGACATCTCCTTATTCTCATGATATAAATAAAATTCCACCGAAGGTGATGATCTCCTAGCATGGAAATGGAAATTTTACACAAAAATATTGGTGAGTAAGAGATATTGTTCGCGCTCGTCGTGGAGGAAGTTGGTCCGGCCTGCATTCTTAGACAAATAATAAAAATCTACATAAATCATGGCTTCTCTCAAGAACTCATCACAAGGCCATTCACACGGCCGAACCTTCGCAGTACGAGGGAGATTATACTTGGGCTTCTTATTCTCTTCACTTTGCTTATCTTTAGAGCTTCGGCTCGACGAGCCCCTCAAAAATCTCTTCATCTTTTTCTGAAATTTTCTGAAATTTTTAGTGACTCAAAATAAAAGTGAACCAAACTCAACAAAATTGATAGCAACTACTCCTACAAGTGCCTAGAGGCTATATCATGCATTAAAACTACTTTTGACCACATAAATTTGACATGCAAGCTCAAGAACAGGGTCACCTAAGCAGCAAAAAATTGCAATAAATAAAGCACTAGAAAAAACTAATTGGACCATTGGAGGAGTCACATACCGAAGAACAACCCCCCAAAGCTGTTTTGTGAATGGAGCTTTGCGCAAGGAGATCGAAAATGGCAGCAAGATGAGCTAGAACTCAGGTTTGAGCTGGTGGGTGATTTTTTCTGGAGGAAGACGAAGTGTGTGGGTGGAAGGATAAGTGGAGCGGACCCACGTGGGGTCCATGAGGCAGGGGCGACCCCAGGGGGTAGGGCGTGCCCTCCACCCTCGTGGGCACATGGTGGGTCCCCCTGATGTGTTCTCAGTGCCAATAATTCTTAAATATTCCGGAAAAAATCATATTTCATTTTCAGGGCATTTGGAGAACTTTTGTTTTCGGGGTATTTTTATTGCAAGCATAATTTAGAAAACAGACAGAAAATACTATTTTCACTTTATTTAATAAAAAATAGAAAGTAAAAAGAGGGGACACAGAGTTGTGCTTTCTAACTTCATCCATCCCATGCTCATCAAAAGGAATCCACTAACAAGATTAATCAAGTCTTGTTAACAAACTCATTCCGAATCGCATGAAACTGAAGAAATTTCGAATAGCACTAGGTTACCTCAACTGGGATATGCACATCCCCAACAATAAGAATATCATATTTCTTCTTGACAGTGAGAAGATGAAACTCAAAACCTCCAATGTTGATTGATGAAATTTTTCCAATAGAATTGATACTGTGGACTTGAGGTTGTTTCCTCGGAAAGTGTTCAAAAAGGGTCTACCAAGGATAATTGACACACTATCGACCTTGGGAATATCAACAATAACAAAGTCCGTTAAAATAGTAACATTTGCAACCACAACAGGCACATCCTCACAAATACCGACAGGTATAGTAGTTGATTTATTGGCCGTTTGCAAAGATATTTCAGCAGGTGTCAACTTATTCAAATCAAGTCTATGATATAAAGAGAGAGGCATAACACTAACACCGGCTCCAAGATCACATAAAGCAGTTTTAACATAGTTTCTTTTAATGGAGCATGGTATAGTTGGTACTCCTAGATCTCCTAGCTTCTTTGGCATTCCACCCTTAAAAGTATAATGAGGAAGCATGGTGGAAATTTCAGCTTCCGGTATCTTTCTTTTATTAGTAACAATATCTTACATATACTTAGCATAAGGATTCATTTTAAGCATATCAGTTAGACGCATACGCTCAAAATACTCATCATCCTTTTTCTTGGATGGTTTAGGAGGAAAAGGCATGGGTTTCTAAATCATAACGTTGATTCTTTGATTGTGGGTTATCAAGATCAACAGCAGGTTCAATCTCTACATCATTATCATTGCTAGGTTGAGCATCAACATGCACATCATCATTAACATTATCACTAGGTTCATGTTCATTACCGGATTGTGTCTCAACATCAGAAAGAGAAATATCATTGGGATTCTCATGTGTGTCAACAATAGGTTCACTAGAAGCATGCAAAGTCCTATCATTTTTCTTTTTCTTCTTCTTAGAAGGACTATGTGCATCAACATTAATTCTCTGAGAATCTTGCTCAATTATCTTGGGGTGACCCTCAGGATACAAAGGCTCCTGAGTCATTTTACCCCCTCTAGTCATATCTCTAACAGCATTATCATTTTTCTTATTATTCAATTCATTGAGCAAATCATTCTGAACCTTAAGTACTTGTTCTACTTGAGTGGTAACCATATAAGCATATTTACTAATGAGTTTAGCTCACCTTTAACTCTAGACATATAATCACTCAAGTGTTCAAGCATATCAGCATTGCGTTTCAATTGTCTACCAACATAAGCATTGAAGTCTTCTTGCCTAACCATAAAGTCATCAAACTCATCTAATCATTGGCTAGCAAACTTAGTAGATGGGATTTCACATTTATCAAATCTATAGAGAGAATTTACCTTTACTACCTGTGTCGGGTTATCAAGACCATGTATTTCTTCAATAGGTGGTAAATTCCTAACATCTTCAGCTTTGATACGTTTTTCTTTCATAGATTTCTTTGCCTCTTGCATATCTTCAGGACTGAGAAATAGAATACCTCCTTTCTTCGTAGTTGGCTTAGGAGTTGGTTCAGGAAGTGTCCAATCATTTTCATTACTCAACATATTATTCAATAGAAATTCGGCTGGATCAACAGTTCTTTCCCTGAAAACGCAACCAGCACAACTATCCAGGTGGTCTCTGGAAGCATCGATTAGTCCATTATAAAAGATATCAAGTATTTCATTTTTCTTGAGAGGAGGATTAGGCAAAGCATTAAGTAATTGGAGAAGCCTCCCCCAAGCTTGTGGGAGACTCTCTTCTTCAATTTGCACAAAATTATATATTTCCCTTAAGTCATCTTGTTTCTTATGAGCGGGGAAATATTTAGCAGAGAAGTAATAAATCATATCCTGGGGACTACGCACACAACCAGGATCAAGAGAATTAAACCATGTTTTAGCATCACCCTTTAATGAGAACAGGAAATAACTTAAGGATAAAGTAATAGCGAGTTTTCTCATCATTAGTGAACAGTGTGGCTATATCATTTAATTTAGTAAGATGTGCCACAACAGTTTCAGATTCATAGCCATAAAAAGGATCAGATTCGACCAAAGTAATTAACTCAGGATCGACAGAGAAATCATACTTATCAGTTATAAAGATAGGTGAAGTAGCAAAAGCAGGGTCATATTTCATTCTAGTATTCAAGGATTTTTCTTTAAGCTTAGCTAATAATTTCTTAAGATCAGATCTATCATTGCAAGCTAAGAAGTCTCTAGTAGTTTCCTCATCCATAACATAACCCTTAGGCACAATAGGCAAGTCATATCTAGGGGAGAATCTTCATCATCACTTTCATCAATATTATCAGTTTCAATAATTTCATTCTCTCTAACCCTAGCAACTTGTTCATCAAGAAATTCACCTAGTGGCACAATATTATCAAGTATAGAAGTAGTTTCATCATAAGTATCATGCAAAGCAGAAGTGGCATCATCAATAACATGCGACATATCAAAATGAACAGCAGGTGTAGGTGTCGCAAGTCTACTCAAAACAGAAGGTGAATCAAGTGCAGAGCTAGATAGCAGTTCCTTACCTCCCCTCGTAGTTGAGGGAAAATATTGGTTCTTTGATCTTTCAAGTTCTTCATAGTGACCAGCAGATATAAATCCCAAGTGACTCAAAGAATAGAGCTACGCTCCCCGGAAATGGCGCCAGAAAATAGTCTTGATAACCCACAAGTATAGGGGATCGCAATAGTTTTCGAGGGTAGTGTATTCAACCCAAATTTGTTGATTCGACACAAGGGGAGCCAAAGAATATTCTCAAGTATTAGCAGCTGAGTTCTCAACTAAACCACACCTGGAAATTTAATATCTACATCAAAGTATTTAGTAGCAAAGTAATATGATAGTAGTGGTAACGGTGGTAAAAGTAACGGTAGCCGTTTGGTTTTATAGTGATTGTAACAGTAGCAACGGAAAAGTAAATAAGCGAAGAACAATATGTGAAAAGCTCGTAGGCAACGGATCAGTGATGGATAATTATGTCGGACGCGATTCTTCATGCAATAATTATAACATAGGGTGACACAGAACTAGCTCCAGTTCATCAATGTAATGTAGGCATGTATTCCGAATATAGTCATACGTGCTTATGGAAAAGAACTTGCGTGACATCTTTTGTCCTACCCTCCCGTGGCAGCGGGGTCCTATTGGAAACTAAGGGATATTAAGGCCTCCTTTTAATAGAGTACCGGACCATAGCATTAACACTTAGTGAATACATGAACTCCTGAAACTACGGTCATCACCGTTAAGTATCCCGATTATTGTCACTTCGGGGTTAACGGATCATAACACATACTATAGACTTGCAAGATAGGATCAAGAACTCACATATATTCATGAAAACATAATAGGTTCAGATCTGAAATCATGGCACTCAGGCGCTAGTGACAAGCATTAAGCATAGCAAAGTCATAGCAACATCAATCTCAGAACATAGTGGATACTAGGGATCAAACCCTAACAAAACTAACTCGATTACATGATAAATCTCATCCAACCCATCACCGTCCAGCAAGCCTATGATGTAATTACTCACGCACGGCGGTGAGCATCATGAAATTGGTGATGGAGGAAGGTTGATGATGACGATGGCAACGGATTCCCCTCTTTGGAGCCCCGAACGGACTCCAGATCGGCCCTCCCGAGAGAGATTAGGGCTTGGCGGTGGCTCTGTATCGTAAAACGCGATGAATCCTTCTCTCCAATTTTTTTCTCCCCAAACACGAATATATAGAGTTGGAGTTGAGGTCGGAGGAGCACCAGGGGGCCCACGAGGCAGGGGGCGTGACCCCCCTGGGCGCGCCCCCCACCCTCGTGGACAGGGTGTGGGCCCCCTGGCTTTGATTCTTTCACCAGTATTTTTTATATATTCCAAAAATAATCTCTGCTTATTTCCAGGTCATTCCAAGAACTTTTATTTCTGCATAAAGATAACACCATGGTAATTCTGTTGAAACCAGCGTCAGTCCGGGTTAGTTCCATTCAAATCATGCAAGTTAGAGTCTAGAACAAGGGCAAAAGTGTTTGGAGAAGTAGATACGTTGGAGATGTATCAAGGTGTTTATCCGGATAAACCAGAAACACAATCACAGTAGTTGTCCCTTTTCTACCCTAGCCGATAGGATGGAACGTAAGGTAGTAAGCACAGGAGCCGGGGAACCCAACTGTTGACCAAGGACATGATTCAGAGTCGATGCATATAATGCTAAATTTGGGTTGCCGAACTATAATGTAGAAGTGTTCTAACTTTGTTGCCGTAGTATGGGGTGCAATGAAGCCCCTGGCAAATCAAAGCATACCAAAGTGTACAGGTGCAATCGATAAGAAGAGAGAAATAAAATGAAATAGGAAGCCAGTGCCACATAAGTTGGGCCGCAAACTATTTCCATTATAATTTGATTAATACGTCGAAGTGTATTTGTACAAATAGTGCGATAAGCAACAAGGCTATTTAACATGCCAAGACCAAGGGGGAGCTGCGTGTGGGTCCTGAAAACAGGTAGAGTGATTGTCAAGAAGACCACCTAGAGATTCCGCCACGCGTCTATGCTGCTTGCCACCTTGGTATATCCATCCTTCGAAAGGATCAGTGATCAGGCCATCGTGAGGGGCCTATGGAAAAGAAAAGGAAAAAAGAAAGGGAAAGTATGTGTGTCCGGGGAAGGTCGAGCCGTATTATGGACCACAATCGAGTTATGCCTCCGTCTATGCCCATGGTATTTTGAGTGCGTAGTTATGTACGCGCGGTACATACGCCGCCATTTGGTCGGGACTGAGACGGAGGCCAAATTGCTAGTCGAACTCCTGACGAGCTGGACTATCAAGCTGCGGAGTAGTCCGGACTCGTTTGACAGTATCCGGGAGCTTGGCCGCTAAATTAAAGTTCTACTTGATAAGGCCTCTCTGTACTTCCGCTGCCAGGGCCGTGGTGTGCTCCTCGGTACAGAGGGAGCGTTCAATGTTTCCATTGTCTGTTATGACACCGCGTGGTCTGGGCATCTTGAGTTTGAGATAAGCACAGTGTGGCACCGCATTGAATCGAGCAAATGCAGTTCGTCCGAGCAGTGCATGACAGCCACTGTGGAAGGGGACGATATCGAAGATCAAGTCTTCGCTTTGGAAGTTGTTAGGGGATCCGAAGACGACTTCCAATGTGATTGAGCCCGTACAGCAGGCCTCTACACCGGGTATTACTCCTTTAAAGGTAGTTTTTGTGGGCTTGATCCTTGACGGACCGATGCCCATCTTGCGGACTGTATCCTGATAGAGGAGGTTGAGGCTGCTGCCACCGTCCATGAGTACTCGCGTGAGGTGGAATCCATCAATGATTGGGTCGAGGACTAGTGCGACTGAACCACCATGAAGGATACTGGTCGGATGGTCCCTGCGATTGAAGGTGATCGAGCAGGACGACCATGGGTTGAATTTTGGGGCGACTGGCTCTATCGCATAGACGTCCCTGAGCGCGCGTTTGCGCTCCCTCTTGGGGATATGGGTAACGTATATCATGCTCACCGTTTTAACCTGGGGGGAAACTTCTTCTATCCCCCTGTGTTCGGCGGATGGGGCTTCTCGTCGTCGTCCTCACTTTGCGACCCCTTCTCCTTGTTCTTGGTATTTAACTTACCGGTCTGTTTAAAGACCCAACAGATTCTGTTGGGATGATTGGCTGGTTTATCGAGGGTGTCATGGATCTGACATGGGCGATCGAGTATGCGGTCCAAGCTGGATGAGCCTGGATTGTCTCTTTTAAATGGCTTCTTCCACTGGCCGAACTTGGAGCCAATGAATTCAGCGTTGACCGCCTTGTCATCGGTATTGTCACCGCTTCTTCGACACTTGTGTCTGTTACATCGGGGCTTTCCGTTGCTATTTCTGGCTTCAGAGGTGCCAGGTTCGCTTGCATTATTGTTGCTATGGGCTAGCCAGCTATCTTCACCCGCACAAAAGTGGGTCATAAGTGTCGTGAGGGCTGCCATGGACTTCGGTTTTTCTTGGCCGAGGTGTCGGGCGAGCCATTTGTCGCGGATGCTATGCTTAAAGTCCGCTAGGGCTTCGACATCCGGACAGTCGACGATCTGGTTCTTTTTAGTTAGGAACCTAGTCCAGAATTTCCTGGCTGACTCTCCGGGTTGTTGAACTATGTGACTTAAGTCATCGGCATCCGGAGGTCGGACATATGTACCTTGGAAGTTGTCGCAGAAAGCATCTTCCAAGTCCACCCAGCTGGAAATGGAGTTTTCTGGCAGGCTTTTTAACCAGTGTCGAGGCGGTCCCTTGAGTTTTAGCGGGACGTATTTGATGGCATGAAGATCAGCACTGCAGGCCATATGAATATGGAGAAGAAAGTCCTCAATCCATACCGCGGGATCTGTTGTTCCATTGTATGATTCGATATTCACGGGTTTAAACCCTTCTAGGAATTCATGCTCCATTACTTCATCAGTGAAGCAGAGGGGGTGTGCGGCTCTATATTAGGCCAAGTCACGATGTAGCTCGGATGGAGTCTGTCTGTGGTTTTTGGCCTAGACGTGGTTATGCTTGTCGCGCCTGGCTAGATAGCCGTCGTCATGCGTCGGGGCGCGCCCCCGTGATTCGTAGATCGATCTGGTCTGACCTGCTCTATTTGCTAGGTCCTGCCGCAGGTCATATGTATATCCCCGAGCTGTTGTGTCCCTACCTTTACGGCGAGGTAGTATAGGTTGGTGTTCGGCTTGAGTTGCCGTTTTGTCCCGGCCACGTGGTGGTCGGTCAGCCGCGTTATGCACTGATGGTACGGGCCCAAGTGCCTCGTCGTCGGATTGAGGTAGCAGTTTGCGCTTCGGGTAACTTTTGGTTGGGCGCTCGACGCCATATTCCTCGGCTGCCAGGACATTAGTCCACCTGTCGTTGAGTAGGTCCTGATCATCTTGAAGCTGTTGTTGCTTCTTTTTCAGGCTCCTTGCAGTGGCAATTAGCCGGCGCTTAAAGTGCTCCTGCTCGAGGGGTTCCTCGGGCACGATAAAGTCTTCGTCACCGAGGCTCACCTCATCCTCGGAGAGTGGAAGATAATTAATCTCCTCCGAGTCTTCGTTTACGGCATGTTCATCAGGACTGACTTTCCCATCTTCTCGATGATCATGTGCGGAGGTTGGCTCGACGGGGTCTTCTTGTTCTTCGGCGTCATCCAGAGTATTGTTGTCTCTTGTGCCGGTATCACTGTCTTTTCCATGGCATGATTTAGAGCGGCGCCGCTGACGTCGTCGCTTTGGCTGTATCATAGGAGGCTTATCCTCGACTGGATCTTTATCATTATCGCCATTACCCTCTTTGGGTGCATCCACCATCTGCGCGTCATACGAAGAGGTGGCCGTCCACCGTTTGGTAAACGGCGGGTTTTGGGCCTACTCTTCTCCGGCATCGTCGTCCATACCGTCGATGTCTTCGCAGCCGTAATCGAGCATGTCAGTTAAGTCCTCGACAGTGGCTATGAAGTGGGTGGTGGGTGTGACGTAAAATTCCCCGTTCTCAGCCCCTAGTCCGGGCTGGGCTTAGTTCGGACGTTGCTCCTCTGTAATGACGAGGGATCGCATCAAGTCCAGAGCCTCACTTAAAGGTGAGGTTTGGCCAGGGAGAAGAGAGTCCGTGGAGTACGGCGGGATGGAGACTCCTTGGCCGAGCTCACACGATGCTGACTCCGAGGGTTCGGAGCTAGTGCCCGGAGAAAAGTCCGGCTTCATGATGGTTGCCAGCGACACTACTTCCTCTGGCTCTCCCATACAGGGCTTAGTGATTGCAGATACTCCAGCGGGCTCAAGAATCCCATCTTCGGACCTGGCTATGCGCTCGGATCTAAGGCCGGAGCGGAGGTTGGGGTCGTGAACCCTTGGAAGATCAAGCCTCCTCGGATATCAACGACATAGTCCGGTTTCCAAAACTAATCTGGTGACCTGGGGCGTAGCTGTCGATCTGCTCCAGATGGCCAAGCAAGTTGGCCCGTAGTGCGAAGCCACCGAATACGAAGATCTGGCCGGGGAGAAAACCTCCCCCAGGGCAGCATTTTTGTAGATGACTAATGGAGCCATCGAACCTTCTGATGAAGACACAGTCAAAACCAGCTGATCTCGGGTAGGGGGTCCCGAACTGTGCATCTATCGATGGTAACAAGAGACGGGGACACGATGTTTACCAGGTTCGGGCCCTCTTGATGGAGGTAATACCCTACTTCTTGCTTGATTGATCTTGATGAATATGAGGATTACAAGAGTTGATCTACCACGAGATCGTAATGGCTAAACCCTAGATGTCTAGCATGTATGATTGTGATTGCCTCTACGAACTAAACCCTCCGGTTTATATAGACACCGGAGGGGCCTAGGGTTGTACAGAGTCAGTTTACAGAGGAAGGAATCTTCATATCCGAACACCAAGCTTACCGTCCACGCAAAGGAAAGTCCCATCCGGACACGGGAGGAAGTCTTTTGTCTTGTATCTTCACGGCCCATCAGTCCGGCCCACGTCACATAGCCCGGACGCCCGAGGACCCCTTAATCCAGGACTCCCTCACCGAGCATTGTCAACATGGTCAACGAACATGAGGATTCGGGAGATGACTTTATTTTGACTGGATGACAGTAGGGACCCACTAGGGCCATAGCCGTACGTACGCAAGTGCCTCCTTATTATGTACAACTATATTTTTTGCTTCCTCCTGGTTTCCTGACATCACGGTCCCACACCATTGGCAACCTATGTAGTCAATAAACGAGAGAATTGCACAAGGAGCGGCCGACAGCTGGGACCAAGCAGCTCGAGAAGTATTTGTGTTTTTGAGGTGTGAGCACTACAGAGTTTTTCTTGAGCGATGTTCTTGCTGTTATTCAGAGGAGAGCAGGGTATTAACTGGGTGGGCTATGGCCCATCTAGCCCAGGCAAGATATCCAGCCCAGATATTAAAAAAAATCAAGCTGAAAATGGCTAGCCCAGCTATACTTTTTTTTGAGGAATACCCAGGCAAAGTCAACTTGTTATTCTCCACCCCGCTGGGCTGCAAATCTTTCCCAGGAGGGATGCATTAGGCTTAACAGGAAAATGGGCTTTAATAAATATTAAATGGGATGTAAGTATAAAAACTGGGCAGTAACTATAAAAAATGCACCAACCACGTAATTAGTTTATAAAATATTGTTTTTGGATTTTGAAAATTTTAATTTCATTAATTGTTGCGTGCGTAATGTTTCATTGGATTTTTACGTAATACAAATTTATATTGAAATTGTATTTAATCTGACTAGAAATTTCGGGATAAAAATATTTCGGATCCCATCAAAATGTGGGAAAAAATTTTGAATTCTGTTTTGAACGGTTGGTTGAAATTATTAATCGTTGTCCTTGCTAGAAAATGGGTTGTACTTTTAACAAACTGTAAATGGGCTATAGTAAATTCCATTATAATTCAAAAATGGGTTGTACATTCTTACAAATCGCAAATGGGCTATAAGTTCTCTGCCACACACTTGTGGGCCTACTAAGTTGACGCATCCCCTAAAGAAAAGTATGTTCACGCGTATGCAAGGCTTTGTCCACTTATAGTCAACACACGGTTCTAGCAGCAGTGGCTGTTGGATGTCCATCCAACGGATGTCGTGCTTCTTCTTCAATCTCAGATATTCTAGCTTCAGCCGCCCAAAAAATGATTCCTCCCCCTGACATCTGGGGTGCACCGTTTCAGAGGCTGACCTGTGGGCCTACTAAGTTGACGTTGTTGGGGAATGTAGTAATTTCAAAAAAAATCCTACACACACAGGATCATGGTGATGCATAGCAACGAGAGGGGAAAGTGTATCTATGTACCCTCGTAGACTAAATGCAGAAGCGTTAGCACAACGCGGTTGATGTAGTTGTACGTCTTCACGATCCGACCGATCCAAGTACCGAACACACGGCACCTCCGTGTTCTGCACATGTTCAACTCGATGACGTCCCGCGAGCTCCGATCTAGCAAAGCTTCACAGGAGAGTTTCGTCAGCACGACGGCGTGGTGATGGTGATGATGATGCTACCGACGCAGGGCTTCGCCTAAGCACCGCTACGATATGATTGAGGTGGATTATGGTGGAGGGGGGCACCACACACGGCTAAGAGAAAAATGATCAATTGTTGTGTCTATGGGGTGCCCCCCTGCCCCCGTATATAAAGGAGCAAGGGGGAGGAGGCGGCCGGCCAGGGAGAGGCGCGCCAAGAGGGGAGTCCTACTCCCACTAGGAGTAGGACTCCTCCTTTTCCTAGTAGGAGTAGGAGAGGGAAAGAAAGGGAGAGGAGGAGAAGGAAAGAGGGGGTCGGCCCCCCTTGCCCAAAAACAATTCGGTTTGCGCCTTGGGGGGCGCGCCCCACACTCCCCTTGCTGCCCTCTATTTCCACTAAGGCCCATGTAGGCCCATTAAGCCCTTGGGGGGTTCCGGTAACCCTCGGTACTCCAGTATATGTCTGAAACCTTCTGGAACCTTTCCGATGTCCGAACATAGTTGTCCAATATATCGATCTTTACGTCTCGACCATTTAGAGACTCCTCGTCATGTCCGTGATCGTATCAGGGACTCCGAACTACCTTCGGTACATCAAAACACAAAAACTCATAATACCAATCGTCACCGAACTTTAAGCGTGCGGACCCTGCGGGTTCGAGAACTATGTAGACATGACCGAGACATGTCTCCGGTCAATAACCAATAGCGGAACCTGGATGTTCATATTGGCTCCCACATATTCTACGGAGATCTTTATCGGTCAAACCGCATAACAACATATGTTGTTCCCTTTGTCATCGGTATGTTGCTTGCCCGAGATTCGATCGTCGGTATCTCAATACCTAGTTCAATCTCGTTACCGACAAGTCTCTTTACTCGTTCCATAATACATCATCCCACAACTAACTCATTATTTACAATGCTTGCAAGGCTTATAGTGATGTGCATTACCGAGTGGGCCTAGAGATACCTCTCTGACAATCGGAGTGACAAATCCTAATCTCGAAATACGCCAACTCAACAAGTACCTTCGAAGACACCTGTAGAGCACCTTTAGAATCACCCAGTTACGTTGTGACGTTTGGTAGCACACAAAGTGTTCCTCCGGTAAACGGGATTTGCATAATCTCATAGTCATAGGAACGTGTATAAGTCATGAAGAAAGCTATAGCAACATACTAAACGATCAAGTGCTAAACTAAATGAATGGGTCAAGTCAATCACATCATTCTCCTAATGATGTGATCCCATTAATCAAATGACAACTTATGTATATGGCTAGGAAACATAACCATCTTTGATCAACGAGCTAGTCAAGCAGAGGCATACTAGTGACACTCTGTTTGTCTATGTATTCACACATGTATCATGTTTCCAGTTAATACAATTCTAGCATGAATAATAAACATTTATCATGATATAAGGAAATAAATAATATCTTTATTATTGCCTCTAGGGCATATTTCCTTCAGTCTCCCACTTGCACTAGAGTCAATAATCTAGATTACACAGTAATGATTCTAACACCCATGGAGCCTTGGTGCTGATCATGTTTTGCTCGTGGAAGAGGCTTAGTTAACGGGTCTGCAACATTCAGATCCGTATGTATCTTGCAAATATCTATGTCTCCCACCTAGACTTGATCCCGGATGGAGTTGAGGCATCTCTTGATGTGCTTGGTTCTCTTGTGAAATCTGGATTCCTTTGCCAAGGAAATTGCACCAGTATTGTCACAAAAGATCTTCATTGGACCCAATGCACTAGGTATGGCACCTAGATCGGATATGAACTCCTTCATTTGTTGCTTCCAAAGCAGCAATGTACTCCACTTCACATGTAGATCCCGCCACGACGCTCTGTCTAGAACTGCTCCAACTGACAGCTCCACCGTTCAATATAAACACGTATCCGGTTTGTGATTTAGAATCGTCTGGATCAGTGTCAAAGCTTGCATCAACGTAACCATTTACGATGAGCTCTTTGTCACCTCCATAAACGAGAAACATATCCTTAGTCCTTTTCAGGTACTTCATGATGTTCTTGACCACTGTCCAGTGATCCACTCCTGGATTACTTTGGTACCTCCCTGATAAACTAATAGCAAGGCACACATCAGGTCTGGTACACACCATTGCATACATGATAGAGCCTATGGCTGAAGCATAGGGAACATCTTTCATTTTCTCTCTATCTTCTGCAGTGGTCGGGCATTGAGTCTTACTCAACTTCACACCTTGTAACACAGGCAAGAACCCTTTCTTTGCCTGATCCATTTTGAACTTCTTCAAAACTTTGTCAAGGTATGTGCTTTGTGAAAGTCCAATTAAGCGTCTTGATCTATCTCTATAGATCTTGATGCCCAATATGTAAGCAGCTTCACCGAGGTCTTTCATTGAAAAACTCTTATTCAAGTATCCTTTTATGCTATCCAGAAATTCTATATCATTTCCAATCAACAATATGTCATCCACATATAATATTAGAAATGCTACAGAGCTCCCACTCACTTTCTTGTAAATACAGGCTTCTCCAAAAGTCTGTATAAAACCATATGCTTTGATCACACTATCAAAATGTTTATTCCAACTCCGAGAGGCTTGCACCAGTCCATAAATGGATCGCTGGAGCTTGCACACTTTGTTAGCACCTTTGGATCGATAAAACCTTCAGGTTGCATCATATACAACTCTTCTTCCAGAAATCCATTCAGGAATGCAGTCTTTACATCCATTTGCCAAATTTCATAATCATAAAATGCGGCAATTGCTAACATGATTCGGACGGACTTAAGCATCGCTACGGGTGAGAAGGTCTCATCGTAGTCAACTCCTTGAACTTGTCGAAAACCTTTCGCAACAAGTCGAGCTTTGTAGACAGTAACATTACCATCAGCGTCTGTCTTCTTCTTGAAGATCCATTTATTTTCGATGGCTTGCCGATCATCGGCAAGTCAACCAAAGTCCACACTTTGTTCTCATACATGGATCCCATCTCAGATTTCATGGCCTCAAGCCATTTTGCGGAATCTGGGCTCATCATCGCTTCCTCATAGTTCGTAGGTTCGTCATGGTCTAGCAACATGACCTCCAGAACAGGATTACCGTACCACTCTAGTGCGAATCTTAGTCTGGTTGACCTACGACGTTCAGTAGTAACTTGATCTGAAGTTTCATGATCATCATCATTAGCTTCCTCACTAATTGGTGTAGATGTCACAGGAACCGGTTTCTGTGATGAACTACTTTCCAATAAGGGAGCAGGTACAATTACCTCATCAAGTTTTACTTTCCTCCCACTCACTTCTTTTGAGAGAAAATCCTTCTCTAGAAAGGATCCATTCTTAGCAACAAAAGTCTTGCCTTCGGATCTGTGATAGAAGGTGTACGCAAATGTTTCTTTTGGGTATCCTATGAAGACACATTTTTTCAACTTGGGTTCGAGCTTATCAGGTTGTAGCTTTTTCACATAAGCATCGCAGCCCCAAACTTTAAGAAACGACAACTTTGGTTTCTTGCCAAACCATAGTTCATAAGGCGTCGTCTCAACGGATTTTGATGGTGCCCTATTTAACGTGAATGCAGCCGTCTCTAAAGCATAACCCCAAAACGATAGCGGTAAATTAGCAAGAGACATCATAGATCGCACCGTATCTAGTAAAGTACGATTACAACGTTCGGACACACCATTACGCTGTGGTGTTCCAGGTGGCGTGAGTTGCAAAACTATTTCGCATTGTTTCAAATGTAGACCAAACTCGTAGCTCAAATATTCTCCTCCACGATCAGATCGTGGAAACTTTATTTTCTTGTTATGATGATTTTCCACTTCACTCTGAAATTCTTTGAACTTTTCAAATGTTTCATACTTATGTTTCATTAAGTAGATATACCCATATCTGCTTAAATCATCTGTGAAGGTGAGTAAATAACGATACCCGCCGCGAGCTTCAATATTCATTGGACCACATACATCAGTATGTATGATTTCCAACAAGTCAGTTGCTCGCCCCATTGTTCCGGAGAACGGCGTTTTAGTCATCTTGCCCATGAGGCATGGTTCGCAAGTACCAAGTGATTCATAATCAAGTGATTCCAAAAGTCCATCAGTATGGAGTTTCTTCATGCGCTTTACACCAATATGACCCAAACGGCAGTGCCACAAATAAGTTGCACTATCATTATCAACTCTGCATCTTCTGGCTTCAACATTATGAATATGTGTGTCACTACTATCGAGATTTAACACAAATAGACCACTCTTCAAGGGTGCATGACCATAAAAGACATTACTCATATAAATAGAACAACCACTATTCTCAGATTTAAATGAATAACTGAGGGAGTCCTGGATTAGGGGGTGTCCGGATAGCCGGACTATACCTTCGGCCGGACTCCTGGACTATGAAGATACAAGATTGAAGACTTCATCCCATGTCCGGAAGGGACTTTCCTTGGCGTGGAAGGCAAGCTTGGCAATACGGATATGTAGATCTCCTACCATTATGACCGACTCTGTGTAACCCTAGCCCTCTCCGGTGTCTATATAAACCGGAGGGTTTTAGTCAATCAGGACGAAGAACAATCATACCATAGGCTAGCTTCTAGGGTTTAGCCTCCTTGATCTCGTGGTAGATCTACTCTTGTACTACCCATATCATCAATATTAATCAATCAGGACGTATGGTTTTACCTCCATCAAGAGGGCTCGAACCTGGGTAAAACATCGTGTCCCCTGCCTCCTGTTACCATCCGCCTAGACGCACAGTTCAGGACCCCCTACCCGAGATCCGCCGGTTTTGACACCGACATTGGTGCTCTCATTGAGAGTTCCTCTGTGTCATCACTTTTAGGCCCGGTGGCTTCTCCGATCATCAACAGCGATGCAATCCAGGGTGAGACTTTTCTCCCCGGACAGATCTTCATATTCGGCGGCTTTGCACTGCGGGCCAATTCGCTTGGTCATCTGGAGCAGATCGAAAGCTACGCCTCTGGCCATCAGGTCAGATTTGGAAGTTTGAGCTACACGGCCGACCTCCGCGGAGACTTGATCTTCGACGGATTTTTGAGCCACGGCCGAGCGCGCCGCACTGTCACGATGGGCATGATCTAGCTCTGCCGCCGAATAGTGCCCTGGAGGCCGCACCCGCATCAGCTCCGACCCTTAATTCGGAGCCAACTGCGCCAATCGAGGATGGGTGGTTGGACACCGCCTCGGGGGCTGCAATCTTTAGGGTGATCGAGCCGAACAGCAGCCCTATTCTCTGCGAAGCCCGTGACTCCAAGGAGCCGGACTCCTCTCCTGACTCCGAGCCCTCCGCGCCCCTACCGATCGAACCCGATTGGGCGCCGATCATGGAGTTCACCGCCACGGACATCTTTCAACACTCGCCCTTCGGCAACATTCTGAATTCACTCAGGTCTCTCGCTTTGTCAGGAGAGTCCTGGCCGGACTATGACTGGCAGGATTGGGATGTGGACGACGAAGAAATTCGATGCCCACCCACCACCAACTTCGTAGACACTGTCAATAATTTAAATGACATGCTCGACTTTGACTCTGAAGACATCGACGGTATGGACGACGATGTAGGAGATGAACATGAACCAACGCCTATAAGGCACTGGACAGCCACCTCATCTCATGATGTATACATGGTGGACACACGCAAAGGAAGCGACAACGAGGAACACAGGGATGCAACGAGGGATCGGTCACTCGAAAAGCAATCAAAGCGGCGACGTAAGCACCGCTCCAAGCCCCGCCTCGACAGAGAGCAGCCATACAGACCCAGCCATAGAGCAGGACGAGCCGGCGGATGACGAACATGCCTTCGAGCAACCGTCCGAACAGGGCAACTTTGATAAACAAACCAAACACCCCGTCCCCGGCGAAAACAACAGTCCGGACGACCGTACGCCGGATAGGCTCATGGAGCAGAAGAACCTCCACAAAAGGCTCGTCGCCACTGCGTGTAGCCTGAAAAAGAAGAAGCGGAAGCTCAAAACTGCGGAAGATGCACTCAGAATCAGATGGAGCAAAGTACGCAACACCGCAGACAAATATGGCGGCAGTCGCCGCACAAAAAGCTATCCAAAGCGAAAGCTACTGCCTGAATTTGACGAGGAGGCCTTAGAGCCCCCGCAGTCAAAAAATAGGAAAGCCACCCGGTCGGATAGACGACCGCATGGCCAGCATGGAGCGGCAAGCGGCGCCGCACACAAGCCGGCACGCAATCCACCAAAGGATCCGGATCAAAAAGATGGCCCAGCCAGATCTATCTACGGGCCAAGAAAGCAAGCTCTAGTAAGCAATGCAACACAACAAATATCCAAACATCACGGCACACCCAAATACAGGGGTGCCGCACACCCCCTATGTTTCACCGATGAGGTGCTGGACCATGAATTTCCAGCAGGATTCAAGCCCGTAAACATAGAGGCATACGACGGAACAACAGACCCTGGGGTCTGGATCGAGGATTATATCCTCCACATACACATGGCCAGAGGAGATGACCTCCATGCCATAAAATACTTACCCCTCAAGCTTAAAGGGCCAGCCCAGCATTGGCTCAAAAGCCTTCCCGAAAACACCATTAGAAGTTGGGAAGAGCTTGAGGATGCTTTCCGGGCAAATTTTCAAGGGACCTAAGTCCGCCCTCCGGATGCAGACGATCTCAGTCACATAACTCAACAGCCCAGAGAGTCAGCCCGGAAATTCTGGAACAAATTTCTTACTAAAAAGAATCAGATAGTCGACTATCCGGACGCCGAAGCCCTAGCAGCTTTTAAGCATAACGTTTGAGACGAATGGATCGCCAGACACCTCGGCCAAGAAAAGCCAAGAACAATGGCCCCATTAACAAGCCTCATGACCCGCTTTTGCGCAGGAGAGGACAGCTGGTTGGCAAGATGTAGCACCAGCGACCCAAGTACATCCGAAGTTAGGGAAGGAAACAGAAAACCCCGACGCAGCAAGGACCAGCGCCAGAATAAGGAAAACAACCCAAAGAGCACGGCGGTCAACGCCGGATTCAAAAGCTCGCGGCTGAATCAGAGAAAGTCCTCCCTCAAGGATAACAGGGACGAGCTATCCAACTTAAACAAAATCTTGGACAAGATATGTCAAATACACAGTACTCCCGGGAAGCCTGCGAACCATACCCACAAAGATTGTTGGGTTTTCAAGCAATCCAGCAAACTCAACGCCGAACGCAAGGGGCTCGACACACCAAGTGAGGACGACGACGAACCCCACAAGCAGAGCACCAGGAAACAAAAGGATTTCCCACAAGAAGTCAAAACAGTAAACTTACTTCACGCGACGAACAGAATGGCGCAAACAGAGATACGCGCCATACGGCCTATCCCAAAGGAGTCTCGCCAATGGTTGTTAAAACCGATCATCTTCGACCATCAGGATTACTCTAGAAGTATCCGGAACGCAGGCTAGACTGCCTTGGTATTAGATCCAATAATTGGCAGACTCCACTTTACAAATGTCCTGATGGACGGCGGCAGTGGTCTAAACCTGTTATACCAGGACACAATCCGCAACATGGGGATAGACCCAACAAAAATTCGCCATAGCAAAACCTCCTTTCAAGGGGTAACGCCAGGCCCGGATGCCCGTTGCATGGGTTCTCTCCGGCTAGAAGTTATGTTCGGCTCCCCCGATAACTTCCGTCACGAACAACTAACTTTCCACATCGCCCCATTCTCAAGTAGCTATCAAGCACTGCTGGGACGCGAAGCTTTCGCCTGCTTTAATGCAATACCGCATTATGCATCTCTTACGCTTAAGATGCCTGGTCCACGAGGCATCATCTCATTAAAGGGAAAATTGAGTGTTCCTCACGCGCGGACGACAGTGCGGCTGCCTTGACAGCCCCACAATAAAGCAACTTTACCAGCCAAAGCACCTAAACAGGTCGTTAAGACCATGGACATGGCTAGACGAGTCCGGCATAAACATACAATTGATAAAGGCTTAATAGCCGTATACCCCTGTACTAGGGGCTCCGCGCATATAAAACAAGAGACAATAAAGCTCAATTTTACCCATTTCGATTTATACTTTGTTTATTTAGTATAACTTATGTTCGGCATGATCTTTCTTCAACTAAGTTCCTCTCTTTTACAGATGAACACCGTGATATGCCCGTCCAGGATACGGCACAACGGAGGCACAGGCGCAGACGTGCAGCAGGAACCCGTTCCAAGGATTCTTTTCAGATTAAGACCCTGCGTAAACCTTTTTTACTGTCTCTTGTTGATACACATCCCTTGGTTTCTTGGTATAACCAAGGAGGAGGCTGGCGTTTTGGCATGTGGCCACATCAGAGTTTTGCGCGTACCTGGACACTAGGGGCTTATTACTAAGGGCGTCATCCCGCCCGCCCTCATAAAGACCGAATACCTTAGGGAGTGTTCGACGTCGCGAGTTTGTCCTTATATGCATCAGCTCCGAATCATGTCTTTGGTCAAAATGTTGGGTTTGCCTGGCTCCTGTGTTTTGCTACCTTACGTTCCGCTCTATCGGCTAAGGCGGCACCAGGAGAACTACTACGATTGTGCCCCGATTCAGCCAGGCGAGCACCTTAGTAGAGAAAGCCGAAAACTGACTGTCATGATATAGCGTGAGACTGGTCAACCACTCGATGACTTACCAGAATCTTTAGGATTCCTCCGCATTAACGAAGGGCCGCTTCCCGGCCAGGCACATACGCCCCCGAGTTCGGGCGAGCGCAGGCGGCACCAGGGGCTATATAAGTAGCCTCACTGTCAAACTCCTATGGCTAAGTGAAAGTGATAAAGCATCATAGTCCGATTGCCTAGTTCGCTGCGCTATCACCTCCTTTGTAGGACCAAGACGTTGGATGAAGTGTGAAAATGTGCCTTCTGCGAACACCCCCGCATTATGTGCGTGGGGGCTGAAGCCGACGACTGCCATCTTTCAGATTATATATACATATATGTTAAACAGCCGCACATGAGGTATTATGATACTTGCAGGCACAAGTATAAAAAGCTTCTACAATTTATCAAAATATTGTTTTCAATAATATATGCTATTCGAATATAGTATCCTTCGAGCACTACGTCTCTATTAAACGAGCGCCTTGCAGAACTTCCTGAAAATAGTGCTCGGCAGGTACTCGGCTTCCATCCGAGTCTGGGGATGCAATAGCGGTGGCCTCCATTTCCGCCCAGTATGTCTTGACACAGGCAAGAGCCATCCGCGCACCCTCTATGCACACTGACCTCTTCATCGCATTGATATGCGGCGCCGTACCAAGGAACTGCTGCACCAAGTTGAAATAACTTTTCAGCTCTGGCCTCTCTGGCCACAGATGACTCATGACATACTACACGGCGAGTCCGGACAACCTATTTAGCTCGGCCCATTCGGCCAAACGATCGGCTAATGCAGTGGACGCTCTGGATTGTGGAACTATGACCAAAAGAGCTTTTCCACTTTGCGATCTTCTTGATCTCGGAAGTGTTCGGCCGCATCTGCGGCACTGCTGCCAAATCCAGATAGGTGTCCGCCGTACTCCACATCCGGTTTAACGGAGCATGTTTAGGATCACAGAAATTCCTCCGTAGCATAAAGGGCTTTCCAGCCGCGATCTCTCCGGCCTGACGCAGCTCCTCCTTCATAGCTCTCATCGTAGAGCGAGCATCCTTGGCATCGGCAACGGCCTTCTCCAGGTCCTTCTGTTCCGCCTGATCTTCTTTTTCAAGAAGCTTGCAACGGTCAGCAGCGCTCTTCAGCTTCACAGCCATCTCGGCCATTTCCTTCTTGCTTCGGCAGTGAGCAGCATGTACGGCTTTCAGCTCTTCAATTGCCTTTCTGGCAGCTGCATCACTTTTTCTGGCTTGCTCCTTGGCTCGGGAAAGTTCCGCCCGAAGATTCTCCATGGCAGCAGCACCATCTGCATCAAGCGCACACATTGTAAGATTTTGGCATAAAGCTCCTCTTACCAGGTGCCGCCGGAGTAATTACATACCTTGTGCCTCGTCAAGCCGCTTGTTGACAAGTGCGATGTCGGCATCTGCCACGTCAAGTTGTCGCTTTAGCTCGGCAAATTCATCAATCCGGCTGGCCACCCAACACTTCACCACCTATGTATGAAGGCGGCATATTAGACCTGGGTTTATGATCCTCTGCGCGCCATCACTTTTGACAATGCACATAGTCTCAGGGGCTACTATCTACATAGGGCGCATCTTATTTATGCGCAACTATCCAAAAAGGGTACATTATTTCATGTACCTCAAAACCTGTCAGTAAACTCCCGACGGCCTCGTGCAATCCGCTCTCCGCGGATGAAATCCTCTCAGTCACCGTACCCATCAATGCATGGTGCTCCTCTGAGATAGATGCTCGCCCTAGCAGATCCTTCAGCTCCTTCGACCGCGCACCAGACGGTGCCGGACTCGTCCGATGGCCCTTTTCGCAGGCCGGACACGGAGGGCTTTGGGGGGCCATATGACTACCTTCCGGCCCTGCCGGATTCGGAGAAACCCTCTGCGACGATACCTCAGGGTCACCCACCTCGCAAGGCGGTACGGCAGGGCGAGGCGTTCCCGCTCTCCATCATCTCTGGAAGAAGATCCCCCGAAGACGAGCTCTGGTGAGAAGGGCTAAGGTCCGAGCTACAAGGTAAATTTTTGATTACTTTTCTCAGATATAAAGCAAGGATTTCTCTCATTTCCTAAAAACAAAACTCCTCTCTACTTACGGCTCGGTGGAGGGCTAGTCCCCTTGAGGGCATAATTCGGCCGAAGTATCCCCCAGCACAAGACCCTCTGGCGAAGATTTCTTCCCCCGCTTTGAGGCCATGGTCTCCGGGTCTTCAGAGGCGGTCCTCTTCTTCCCCTGAGGAGAGGAATTTTTGATTCCTCCCTTCCAAACAGCCTCCTTCGAGGAGGCCGTAGCTTCCTTGTCCCCTCCCTCGCTTTCCTCCAAAGGCACAACCTCCAACATCTTGACTAGCACGGGATCTGGCATGGTCTCGGGGAGGGGGGCCAGACACCTGATTAGCTTTGCTTTCTCTATCCTCTCCTGTTTAAAGGACAGCTCTTTTAGGGGCAATTTTATGATAAATATATGGATAGCAAGTCCGGTCACAAGGCTACTTACTTGAGTATCCGGGTGATTGCAGCTCAGGCCTGCGTCCTCGGTCAAGTCCGGACACATTGCTTGTGATCTGAAGAACAATTTGTACATCTCCACGGGCGTTGCACCCATGAAATGCTGGAGAGCTCGTGGTCCCTCCGGATTGAACTCCCACAGGCGAAGGGGGCGACGTTAGCCGGGCAAGGCTCGGCGGATCAACATGACCTGCGTCACCACGACCAGGCTAATGTCACTTTCTAAGAGATCTCAAATGCGGCCCTGCAACAAGGGAACATCCTTGGATGGCCCCCAGTCCAGTCCTTTATTGACCCATGACACTAGCTGTGGTGGGGGATTCGGGCGAAAGACAGGTGGCGCCACCCACTTGGTGCTCCTGGGAGTAGTGATGTAAAACCACTCTCGTTGCCATAAGCTAGACTCCTCTTGAAAAGAGCCCTCGGGCCATGGAGCCCCAGCATTCTTGCTTATAAAAGCACCTCCACACTCCGCGTGCCGTCCCTCGATCATCTTCGGCTCTACTTTGAAGGTCTTGAGCCATAGTCCGAAGTGAGGAGTAATACGGAGGAAGGCTTCGCACACGACGATGAATGAGGAAATATGGAGGATGGACTCCGGAGCTAAGTCGTGAAATTCCAGCCCATAATAAAACATGAGCCCCCTCACGAAGGGATCCGTCAGGAAGCCTAGCCCCCGAAGGAAGTGAGACATGAACACCACACTCTCACCAGGCTTGGGAGTGGGAATGACCTGCCCTTGAGCAGGCAGCCTATGCCAGATTTCGCTGGTCAAGAACCTGGCCTCTCTCAACTTCAGCATGTCCTCCTCCGTGACGGAGGAGGGCATCCATCAGCCTCGAAGGTCAGAACCGGACATTGTCAAAGGTCCGAAGCACCTGAAATCTGGAGCCTTGGGTGTTGGAACTCGAGGCGAAGGGTGAACTCGTTTGGGATTGAAAGAAAGGAGTAAGGCCTTGGTCTCTTTATAAGAGGTTGAATACCAAGGGCCCTCCCCGTGACCATTTGGAACTCTCCTTTGATCGAGAAAACATACCAACGGGTACGGTTGGGTTACCCACGCCCGTATTGATGAGAATCCCGGAATAAGGGGACACGATCTCTGCTTTGACAAGACGTGCCAAGGAAACCGCCTCGCTAAACGCGCTGAGGTGGGACAGTAAAACGATTCGAATAAAGACTTGGCCGTGGTGCGATGTCACGCTATGGAATACGTCAGCAGATTAGATTTGTGTAAATATTATTCTCTCTATGGCAATATGTGGAAACTTATTTTGCAGAGCCGGACACTACCTTTGTGTTTAAAATCTTCTATGAAGTACTTGGAGGAGGAACCCGCCTTGCAATGCCGAAGACAATCTGCGCACCGGACTTGTCGTCATTGAAGCCTGGTTCAGGGACTACTGAGGGAGTCCTGGATTAGGGGGTGTCTGGATAGCCGGACTATACCTTCAGCCGGACTCCTGGACTATGAAGATACAAGATTGGAGACTTCGTCCCATGTCCGGAAGGGACTTTCCTTGGCGTGGAAGGCAAGCTTGGTAGATATCCTACCATTGTAACCGACTCTGTGTAACCCTAGCCCTCTCCGGTGTCTATATAAACTGGAGGGTTTTACTCCGTAGGACGAAGAACAATCATACCATAGGCTAGCTTCTAGGGTTTAGCCTCCTTGATCTCGTGGTAGATCTACTCTTGTACTACCCATATCATCAATATTAATCAAGCAGGACGTAGGGTTTTACCTCCATCAAGAGGGCCCGAACCTGGGTAAAACATCGTGTCCCCTGCCTCCTGTTACCATCCGCCTAGACGCACAGTTCGGGACCCCTACCCGAGATCCGCCGGTTTTGACACCGACAATAACCGTCTCGCATCAAACAAGATCCAGATATAATGTTCATGCTCAACGCTGGCACCAAATAACAATTATTCAGGTCTAAAACTAATCCCGAAGGTAGATGTAGAGGTAGCATGCTGACGGCGATCACATCGACTTTGGAAACATTTCCCACGCGCATTGTCACCTCGTCCTTAGCCAGTCTTCGCTTAATCCATAGTCCCTGTTTCGAGTTGCAAATATTAGCAACAGAACCAGTATCAAATACCCAAGTGCTACTGCGAGCTCTGGTAAGGTACACATCAATAACATGTATATCACATATACCTTTGTTCACCTTGCCATCCTTCTTATCCGCCGAATACTTGGGGCAGTTCCGCTTCTAGTGACCAGTCTGTTTGCAGTAGAAGCACTCAGTCTCAGGCTTAGGTCCAAACTTGGGTTTCTTCTCCTGAGCAGCAACTTGTTTGTTGTTCTTCTTGAAGTTCCCCTTCTTCTTCCCTTTACCCTTTTTCTTGAAACTGGTGGTCTTGTTGACCATCAACACTTGATGCTCCTTCTTGATTTATACCTCCGCTTCCTTTAGCATTGCAAAGAGCTCGGGAATTGTCTTATTCATCCCTTGCATATTATAGTTCATCACGAAGCTCTTGTAGCTTGGTGGCAGTGATTGAAGAACTCTGTCAATGACACTATCAATAGGAAGATTAACTCCCAGTTGAGTCAAGTGATTATGATACCCAGACATTTTGAGTATATGTTCACTGACAGAACTATTCTCCTCCATCTTGCAGCTATAGAACTTATTGGAGACTTCATATCTCTCAATCCGAGCATTTGCTTGAAATATTAACTTCAACTCCTAGAAAATCGCATATGCTCCATGACGTTCAAAACGTCATTGAAGTCCCGGTTCTAAGCCGTAAAGCATGGCACACTGAACTATCAAGTAGTCATCAGCTTTACTCTGCCAGACGTTCTTAATGTCATCAGCATCATCTGCAGCAGGCCTGGCACCCAACGGTGCTTCCAGGACGTAATTCTTCTGTGCATCAATGAGGATAATCCTCAAGTTACGGACCCAATCCGTATAATTACTGCCATCATCTTTCAACTTTGCTTTCTCAAGGAACGCATTAAAATTCAACGGAACAACAGCACGGGCCATCTATCTACAATAACATAGACAAGCAAAATACTATCAGGTACTAAGTTCATGATAAATTTAAGTTTAGTTAATCATATTACTTAAGAAATCCCACTTAGATAGACATCCCTCTAATCATCTAAGCGATCACGTGATCCATATCAACTAAACCATAACTGATCATCACGTGAAATGGAGTAGTTTTCAATGGTGAACATCACTATGTTGATCATATCTACTATATGATTCACGCTCGACCTTTAGGTCTGAGTGTTCCGAGGCCATATCTGCATATGCTAGGCTCGTCAAGTTTAACCCGAGTATTCTGCGTGTGTAAAACTGTCTTACACCCGTTGTAGATGAACGTTGAGCTTATCACACCCGATCATCATGTGGTGTCTCGGCACGACGAACTTTGGCAACAGTGCATACTCAGGGAGAACAATTTTACCTTGAAATTTAGTGAGAGATCATCTTATAATGCTACCGTCAAACAAAGCAGAATAAGATGCATAAAGGATAAACATCACATGCAATCAATATAAGTGATATGATATGGCCATCATCATCTTGTGCTTGTGATCTCCATCTCCGAAGGACCGTCATGATCACCATCGTCACCGGCGTGACACCTTGATCTCCATCATAGCATCGCTGCCGTCTCGCCAACTATTTCTTCTACAACTATCGCTACCGCTTAGTGATAAAGTAAAGCAATTATAGGGCGATTGCATTGCATACAATAAAGCGACAACCATATGGCTCCTGCCAGTTGCCGATAACTCTGTTACAAAACATGATCATCTAATACAACATATATAGCATCATGTCTTGACCATATCACATCACAACATGCCCTGCAAAAACAAGTTAGACGTCCTCTACTTTGTTGTTGCAAGTTTTTACGTGGCTGCTACGGGTTGAGCAAGAACCGTTCTTACCTACACATCAAAACCACAAAGATAGTTCGTCAAGTTAGTGTTGTTTTAACCTTCGCAAGGACCAGGCGTAGCCACACTTGGTTCAACTAAAGTTGGAGAAACTGACACCCGCCAGCCACCTGTGTGCAAAGCACGTCGGTAGAACCAGTCTCGCGTAAGCGTACACGTAATGTCGGTCCGGGCCGCTTCATCCAACAATACCGCCGAACCAAAGTATGACATGCTGGTAAGCAGTATGACTTGTATCGCCCACAACTCACTTGTGTTCTACTCGTGCATACAACATCTACGCAATAACCTGGCTCTGATACCACTATTGGGGAACGTAGTAATTTTAAAAAAGAACTACACGCACAGGATCATGGTGATGCATAGAAACGAGAGGGGAGAGTGTGTCTATGTACCCTCGTAGACCGAATGCGGAAGCGTTGGCACAACACGGTTGATGTATTCGTACGTCTTCATGATCTGACCGATCCAAGTACCGAACGCATGACACCTCCGAGTTCTGCACACGTTCAACTCAATGACGTCCCATGAGCTCCGATCCAGCAAAGCTTCACAGGAGAGTTTCGTCAGCACGACGGCGTGGTGACGGTGATGATGATGCTACCGACGCAGGGCTTCGCCTAAGCACCGCTACGATATGATCGAGGTGGATTATGGTGGAGGGGGGCACCGCACACGGCTAAGAGATCAATGATCAATTGTTGAGTCTATGGGTGCCCCTGCCCCCGTATATAAAGGAGCAAGGGGGAGGAGGCGGCCGGCAAGGGAGAGGCGTGCAAAGGGGGGAGTCCTACTCCTAGTGTGATGCCCCCGATTCAATCGTACACTAATCATACACGCAAACGTGTACGATCAAGATCAGGGACTCACGGGAAGATATCACAACACAACTCTACAAATAAAATAAGTCATACAAGCATCATATTACAAGCCAGGGGCCTCGAGGGCTCGAATACAAGTGCTCGATCATAGACGAGTCAGTGGAAGCAACAATATCTTAGTACAGACATAAGTTAAACAAGTTTGCCTTAAGAAGGCTAGCACAAACTGGGATACAGATCGAAAGAGGCGCAGGCCTCCTGCCTGGGATCCTCCTAAACTACTCCCGGTCATCGTCAGCGGGCTGCACGTAGTAGTAGGCACCTCCCGAGTAGTAGTAGTCATCGTCGACGGTGGCATCTGGCTCCTGGGCTCCAACGTCTGGTCGTAGCAATCAAGTATAGAAAGGGGGAAAAGAGGGAGCAAAGCAACCGTGAGTACTCATCCAAAGTACCCGCAAGCAAGGAGCTACAGTACATATGTATGCATTGGTATCAAATGGAATAAGGGTATCATATGTGGAATGAACTGCAGAAAGCCGGAATAAGAGGGGGATAACTAGTCCTATCGAAGACTACGCTTCTGGTAACCTTCATCTTGCAGCGGGAGAAGAGAATAGATGGTAAGTTCACCAAGTAGCATCGCATAGCATAATCCTAACCGATGATCCTCCCCTCATCGCCATGTGAGAGAGCGATCAGCGGTTGTATCTGGCACTTGGAAGGGTGTGTTTTATTAAGTATATGGTTCTAGTTGTCATAAGGTCAAGGTACAACTCCAAGTCGTCCTGTTACCGAAGATCACGGCTATTCGAATAGATTAACTTCCCTGCAGGGGTGCACCACATAACCCAACACGCTCGATCCCATTTGGCCGGACACACTTTCCTGGGTCATGCCCGGCCTCGGAAGATCAACACATCGCAGCCCTACCTAGGCACAACAGAGAGGTCAGCACGTCGATCTAAATCATATGGCGCAGGGGTCTGGGCCCATCGCCCATTGCCACCTGCATGTTGCTAGGGCGGCCGGAAGCAGACCTAGCCTAGCAGGCGTTCCAGTCCAATCCGGCGCGCGCCGCTCAGTCGCTGACGTCACGAAGGCTTCGGCTGATACCACGATGTCGAGTGCCCATAACTTTCCCCGCGTAGATGGTTAGTGCGTATAGGCCAGTGGCCAGACTCAGATCAAATACCAAGATATCGTTAAACGTGTTATCTTGAAATAACCGCGAACGCCGACCAGGGCCAGGCCCACCTCTCTCCTAGGTGGTCTCAACCTGCCCTGTCGCTTCGCCACAAAGATCCACATAGAGGGCTGTCGGGAAAGTATGTCCTTCCAGCCCCCAATTCGTGACCGCGGGTACTCCTCGAGCCAACCCGACTTTAGTCATCACACCTAGGGAGTAGGACTCGTCCTTTTCCTAGTAGGAGTAGGAGAGGGAAGGAAAGGGAGAGGAGGAGAAGGAAAGAGGGGGCCGGCCCCCCTTGCCCTAAACCAATTCGGTTTGGGCCTTGGGGGGCGCGCCCCACACTCCCTTTTCTGCCCTCTATTTCCACTAAGGTCCATGTAAGCCCATTAAGCCCCCGGGGGGTTCCGGTAACCCCCGGTACTCCGGTATATGTCTGAAACCTTCCGAAACCTTTTCGATGTCCGAACATAGTCATCCAATATATCAATCTTTATGTCTCGACCATTTTGAGACTCCTCGTCATGTCCGTTATCATATCCGGGACTCCGAACTACCTTCAGTACATCAAAACACAAAAACTCATAATATCGATCATCACCGAACTTTAAGCGTGCGGACCCTACGGGTTCGAGAACTATGTAGACATGACCGAGACACGTCTCCAGTCAATAACCAATAGCGGAACCTGGATGTTCATATTGGCTCCCACATATTCTACGAAGATCTTTATCGGTCAAACCGCATAACAACATATGTTGTTCCCTTTGTCATCGGTATGTTACTTGCCCGAGATTCGATCGTCGGTATCTCAATACCTAGTTCAATCTCGTTACCGGCAAGTCTCTTTACTCGTTCCGTAATACATCATCCCGCAACTAACTCATTAGTTACAATGCTTGCAAGGCTTATAGTGATGTGCATTACCGAGTGGGCCCAGAGATACCTCTCCGACAATCGGAGTGACAAATCCTAATCTCGAAATACGCCAACTCAACAAGTACCTTCGGAGACACCTGTAGAGCACCTTTATAATCACCCAGTTACGTTGTGACATTTGGTAGCACACAAAGTGTTCCTTCGGTAAACGGGAGTTGCATAATATCATAGTCATAGGAACATGTATAAGTCATGAAGAAGGCAATAGCAACATACTAAACGATCAAGTGCTAAGCTAACGGAATGGGTCAAGTCAATCACATCATTCTCCTAATGATGTGATCCCATTAATCAAATGACAACTCATGTCTATGGATAGGAAACATAACCGTCTTTGATCAACGAGCTAGTCAAGTAGAGGCATACTAGTGACACTATGTTTGTCTATGTATTCACACATGTATCATGTTTCCAGTAAATACAATTCTAGCATGAATAATAAACATTTATCATGATATAAGGAAATAAATAATAACTTTATTATTGCCTCTAGGGCATATTTCCTTCATACGCGTACCAAGGGCTTTGTCAACTTAGTTATTATAAATGATTCTAGCTAAAGTGAGCATATGATGTCCATCCAACAATCGTCATGCTTCTTAAACCTCTGGTCTTCTTGCTCTAGTCGCCCAAAGCAGCACCGGTCGTGCCGCCTTCTCCTGCCTCCCGTGGACGGCTGTGTTGCCGCAGAGGCCTCACCGCCCCCTACTACTCCCACCGCTGGCCAGGCCATCCCTCTATGCACCCACACCCCCTGCTATTCTACAGCGACGGTAGCCTCACACCGCAGCCAAACCAGTGAACCCTCGTACTCCTCTTCGCGTGGGCATCCACTGCCGTGTCTTCCCAGGCTCCGCGTCGTCCCCTTCCTAGGCCTCGCCGTCGTCCACCGCCCTGGTGCTCTCGGCGCGGCGTGGTCAAATGGTCAATGAACGACATCCATCGGACGTGGACTGTACGTGGAGAGGATGACAGCTGGGTCCACGGCCACACATAGGAAATGCCTCCTTATTACGCGCAAAATAATGATTCCTCCACCTGACATCTAGGACCCACCGGAAGGGCCTCTGTATTTCGTGAAAAAAACGTTCCCCCTGCTGATAGGTCGGACCCACCAGCTATATCTTCGCACGCAAGGAGGTGCATCCTTATTACGCACAAAAAATGAATACTCCCCCTGCTAACTAGGACCCAGCATAGTGGGAGGCTAACTTGTGGGCCTACTAAGTTGATGGGGATGGAGGGCTTTGTCAACTTAGTCAATATGAATGATTCTAGCTCCAGTGATCGTACAATGTCCATCCAATGGCCGCAGTGCTTCTTCAACCTCTGGTCTTCTTGCTCCAGCCGCCCAAAGCAGCACCGTTCGTGCCGCCTGCTCCTGCCTCCCATGGCCAGCTGTGCTGCCGCGGAGGCCTCACCGGCCCCTACTACTCCCACCGCTGGCCAAGCCCTGCGGCGACGGCAGCCTCACACCGCAATCGAACCAGTGAACCCTCGTACTCCTCTCCGCGTGGGCATCACTACAAAAAATACACTTCCGTGATTATACGTGTTTGTCACAGTAGGTCACGTTTTCTGTCATGCATGTACATCCATGACGATTTTATGACAGAATCAAGATAGTCATACCTGTGCTGTCGTAGAAGTGTTCCATGACATTACCAAAATTACCATCACGGAAGTGTCCACTTCCATGACGATAAATCGCGTGTCATAGAAGTGCTTGGATGCGATAACCCGTTAACAGCATGGACCAATGGGAAATTTCCACATGTAAAATTCTAATTGGCCGGAGGAAACACGTGTCAGCTCGTCAGTGGGTCAGATAGGCACCTATGATATGTCGACACGTATGACGGCCCACCACCAGCCCATTTAGCTTACAAAGGTCGGCCCGTTTGACTTGGTCAAATGTTAGCGGGATGGCCCATGAAAAGCATGTTAATGGTCTCTTCTCAAATAGCCCATTTTACGGCGCGGTAACTCACGGCCCGTTAGGGCCTACCTGAAATTGGCCCAACAATGTCATGTGGGCCGTCGAATATAACACCAGCCTATTTCACTTTTGGCCCATGTAAGGCCCATGACGTCTTTCGGCCCATATGAGGCCTTCGTATCTTTAGGCCCTTTAAAGCCCCGCGGTGACTCTAGCCCAGAATGAACAATAAATTTATTTGTACCCGTTAACGGCCCATGATTCACATGGGCCATTTCCAGCCCGTGTTAGCTTTCGGTCTACTGACGGCCCATACGTTCTTGGGCTCCTTTCCAGCCCTCGATTACTTCCGGCCCGTTACTGGCATGTTCCCCAAATGGGCCAAATTTGGCCCGTGGCATGAGTCGGCCCGTTCCTAGCTTGTTAACCGTTGCACCATTTCCAGCCCGTCCTATATTCTAGCCCATTAACGACCCGTTATGCCTGTGACAGAATTAAGCCTTTGTTGTCCTCCGGCCTATTAACGGCCCGTTACCGTGCTGGGCTGATACCAATTACGCCCGTTTACGGGCCATGTAGACCCATTTATCCGACGGCCCGAGGCCCACTGATTCTACGGCTATGTTGGAGGCCCATTTAAAGATGGCCCGTAGGAGGCCCATGGATCCTACGGCCTGTAGCAGGGTCATGGTTACCACGGTCCCTAAAGGGCCCATGGTTGTTGCGGCCACTAGCAAACCAGGGAAACAAAGACTAGGAAATAAATAAGCCCGAAACTATCGTTAGGCTATTAAGGCGATTGCAGAGATTACATCCACTGGGCATCAAAGATCGCCACCAGTGCAAATATAGGGAACACCCTACACTATACAAAAACGGCTTGCTATTTTCTTCCATCGTGGCTGCACGTTAAGAACAAATTTTGTATCGCAACAAAACAAATTACAACTATAAAACAAAAGGAAGGTTGGCATAAAAGTTAACAGTCTCGTAGATAAATGCACCACCAGAAGTTCAGAAGCTCAGTTCATTTGACTTGACTATTACGTTTTCATGATGTATTGTCTGATGGAGCACCATAACCTCCGCCTTCATTTCTCCTAGGCTCCTGAACAACATAGCAAATGTCTGATAGTCTGGTTTCAAAACCATGCATATCTTGACGACATCGAACAATGTCTATCCTTGTTTCAAAAAGGGTCTCTATTAGGGAATGGACTTGTGTCTGGAGCGCAGATATAACATTGTTTTGAGCTCGCATATCTTGATCATGAGGCAGTTTGGACGAGATTGCCTTAACAACCAACCCAGTATTACGCAGGAACGTGCTTTTGGCACTATTAGTGGACAGGTACTGACCCACTGCGGCAAGAGCTGACATTGCGGTTATAGTTGCCTCGCCACCTTCAGAAGGTGGCGGTTCCACCATTTTTCCATAGCTTGCTGAAAAGTTGAGTTTTTACATTAGTACCAGAACATAAGATATTAAGGAGGCAGCAAAACCAAACAAAATAGCATTGGTCTATATACAGAACTTATTTTGGTGAACCCATGTAAAATATTAGTTGTATTTTACTGCAAAGTACATAATAAAACCAGGTTCCAAACATATGACCATGTACCATGGCTAATGTATTGTCTATTTCTTCACATTGTATTGACAGCTAAGGATAAAGAGACAAAGTTTATAATACGGTAAGCATAATATGACATCATTCATATCACAAAACAACTGAGAATAGACAAACAGGCAATTGTAACATTGTGTGGGCAAGTCCAGCATGGAACTAGATTACATGTCAAGATCAAAGGAATATCACTCCTCTCTTTTAAACCTTGGAAGGTGCAATGATATGCTAAGACAATTGTGTATAAAATTGAAAAGAGTAATAGACATTGGCTGCAAACCATGCAGTTCAAGGCACGAGTTAGAGTAAGTAGTAGTTAAAAGGCATGAGGATTAAGGACTTACAACAGCAGCTTTGACTGGTGTAGTCATGCCCTTCGTGTTGCTGGTGTGACAGTCCTTGAAGATTTCCACAGCATTTGGTTCAGGTACTTTTTGGTCCTTGCGGGCTTTCCTCTGCATTTGGAACAAGTCAATATAGATATGATAATATGGTACAGCAAAAAGAGTGAAACAACAGCTAATTACAAGAGCCTCGCAGTGTGCAATATAGCTACGAGATCCTGTCGTCTGTTGGAATTTCACTTTCGTGCGGTTGGCCTTGTTCTTTGAACAGTTCAGCTACAAGAAGATAGATTTGTGTGGCACATGCGTAAATAGGACTTCAACATGTGATCTGATCACATATATATATATATAATGTACCTGATACTTCAGATCGGGCCAGTGTTTAACGAGGCCTCTCCATTCTTCATCCGATATATTTTCCACTGGAGATGTTTGGGCAAGTTCACTGTTAGCCTTGCCTTCAAAGTGAGTTTTCCTCAAGTTATACAGATACTCTCACAGAGCGGACTTGAAAACATGCGTGCAAGCTTGTCTGATTGCATCATCTTGGCTATCCAACTTGAACCTCATCTGTTGAAAATTATGGGAGTCTCATTATCAGCAACCTAGAAAGTATTGGACAGAGCAAGACGATATTACTAGTTTCCATACATAACCATACTTACAGATAAATGGTCGAGGAAGGTGTTGAACTGGGTTTCGCCTTTGTCATTCCTGTACTGAATCCATGTTGGGAGGATACGTACATGACACCTAACAGCAACCGCTGCCTCTGATACTAACTTGGCTGACTCTGTAGCATCACGTGGCCTTTTTAAACCTGCCTCAAAACGGATCTCCATTCTTCCTCCTCTAGATTTAGTTAACCTATCGAGCATTATCCCTGATGTTTGTTTCCTCTTTCGCCTAGGTGCTAGTCCAACAACAAACATAGGAAGTGTTAGTGTACATCAAACTATGAGACTACATATAAAGAAGCATGCAACTGTAACTTGGCTCCAGCAACTACCTTCTTATTGTTGAAGCTCGCAAAGTTCATCTGATCTTGCCAACTCATCTTGTGTCAAGAGTGCTTCGGAAGTAGTGTCAGGTGGCAAGGGAGCTTGGGAACGTGCTGCTAGCTAAGTTGACCAACGAGTAAATCGTGCAGCTGGTGGTACTATGGAAGGTGTTGCAACAACTAGGGCTGTCTCTGCTTGTTTGGTGGCAGCTATTTGTTTCTGTTTGGCTTGTTCTGCAGCTCATGTAGCATGGGATACGCTATCGGTACAATTTTCCGCTGGACTTTGACCTTCTATTGCACCATCAGTTTCAACAGAATCTGCAGGATTCTTCCGCTTCCCTTTCCTTGTCGTTCTGTCTTGCTTCCTCTTTCTCTGTGCCATGTTAAGTCAAGTCGACAAGAAAAACTAAAAACAATTTAGTTCTTCAGAACAAATTGATGCGTGATACAGATGAGCTGAACTTTGATGTTAGACAACCACATGATAGGAGGATGTAATATGTACGAAAAACAGGACGGCATGAGATAACCAGAACTATGATGTGTAAACTAAGCAGAAGACATTTCACTAAATTAGAAGCAATGCAATGGAAGGTAGACACCATATGAAAGATGCTACAAATATCTCTCTGCCAAGTTAACAGTGTCTCATCATAAATGCTGTTTAAACAAATGTGAAGCAGTACAAGAAATAAATCATATGCAAGATGCAAACAACATCACACTACCAAGTGAAAGGTCTCTCATCATTAGTGCCATTGCATATTCACAGCATTCCATATTCACATCTTATGATGTGTAAACTAAGGAGAAGGCATTTCAACAAATTAAAAGCAATGAAAGCTAGACACCATATGAAAGATGCAACGAATATCACTCTACCAAGTTAAAATTGTCTCATCATAAGTGCCATTTTAACAAATTAGAAGTAGTACAAGCTAGAAAAGAATGCGAGATGTAACCTATATCACACTCCCAAGTCAAACGTGTCTTATGATAAGTGATTGTTGTAGGTTACACAACAGTAGTACTTTGATGTAAGAACATGGTGTGATAGACAGATATTGTATGTTCTAGAAACAGGAACACGTGTCTTATTCACAAGTATAATATGTAAAGTAAGCAGATGAAATTCAACAAAATTAGAAGCAATACAAGCTAGACATCATAAATAACATGCAACCACATATAACAGTGCCAAGTTAGAGGGAGCACCTATGATGGTGCACTAGGGGAGACGTGCTCATCATCAACACATCTATGTTGAGTGTCTATGCATGTGTTGTCTTGGAAATCATCTTGGGGGGTGGAGGAGTAGAATCTGTAGAGGCCCTCCGTTTGGAAGGAGCGCCATCATCCGTTGCCTTGCTAACTTCCTTTCGCTTTATTGATTTTGAATTGTCAAGTAAAACCGACAAGAAAAATCAATAAAATTCACTCTTCAGAACTCATTCGTTCATGATACTGACAATCACTACTTTGATGTAAGGCAAACACATGATTCCAGGATGGAATAATACGAAAAACAGGACGACATGGCATATTCACAACTATTTGTGTAAACTAAGCAGAAACCATTTCAACAAATAAGAAGCAATGAAAGCTAGATACCACATGAAAGATGCAACCAATATGACTCTGCCAAGTTAAAAGTGTCCCATCATAAATGGCATTTCAACAAATTAGAAGCAGTGCATGCTATAAATCATATGAAAGATGCAACTAATATCACACTGCATATACTAAAGGTGTCTTGTCATATTGATTTATGCGGGATACAAAAAAACAATAGTTTTATGTAAGGACATGCTTAATAGATAGATGTACTATGTACAAGAAAACAGGAAGGCATGTCACATTAATAGGTATAATGTATAAACTAAGCAGAATAGCACATGCAATTTAACCAGATTGGAAGAATTACAATCTAGACACCATATGCAACATGCAACCACATATCACGCTGCCAAGTTAGAGCAAGCACGTGCGATGCTAGTGTAGGGGAAATGTGGTAATCAACTATAGAGCTACGTTCACTATCTTCATCTAGCCTTGCTGTTTCTTGAGAATCATGTGGGGAGGCTGACGCTGCAATCTTTAAATGAGGATACTTTCTCACAGTAGTCCACTTTCCTGACTGCCTCATCATAAGTGATTGATGAGGGATACACAAGAACAATAGTTTGATGTAAGAATATGGTTAATAGACAGATGTACTAGTATGTACCAAAAACAGGAAGGCATGTCATATTCAAAGGTATAGTGTGTAAGATAAGCAGATGCAATTTAACCAAATTGGAAGCAATACAAGCTAGACATCTAGTTGGAGTGGTGAGCATGATCATCTAGGACCTGAGAGCCTAGTGGGAGGCGGGCTGCTTCGCCACCATCGTGGCTTTTTAGTTAGCTTCCAGGTGATGCATGTCGGTGTTGGGCTTGTCACTGGCTCGGCCAGTGCCCTGACTAGCCATTTGACTTCTGGTGCTCCCGGGATGGTGGTTCATGTAAAAAATATCTTTCCTTACATTAATAAAGACCGACTTCGGCCTTTCGAATACAAGCTAGACACCATATGAAACATGCAACCACATATGACACCGCATAGTTAAAGCAGGCACCTGGGATGGTGGTTCATTGGGAGCGAGGTCATCTACTCCAGAGCTACGTTTACCGTCTCCATCTACTGACATTGCAGCCTATAAATGGCTGAAACGTGTCTGGCCTAGCCGCGTACCATGCTGGAGCAACTTCTCTCTTGTATTTTCTGCTTCTGTGAAGGCAGCAGAGTCTGAAATACCCTTGCATAAAAACACAATAGTGAGAGTATGGGTGAAGTGTGTGCAGAACTAGTGCACTGTAAAAGTAGCAGATAGCGGGTGGCTAAAAAATAAATGACAGGAGACATATGATAGCTCTACAACATTGCATGGCAAACAAAAGTAGATTCTACTCCGTATGATTTTGTAATATATGAGCACAGGAAATGCAGCTACTCCTCCAGCACACCACCACATGTGGTTCTATCAAGATAACAGTCGACTAAAAAAATAGGTCAGTCGATTCTTTATGAACTGTCTGATCTATAAGGAAAGGGCAGATGGACTTCATCTACCTCCCGCCAGTTACTGTTGATGATCTTTCTCGAACCGCCAGCGACCACCGGCACAGACCCCTGCCTCCGTCGCTGTCGGATTTCGGGTTCCGGTAGACCCTTGAGGTTCAAACACTAGGGTGCGCACGGAGATTTCGCTTCGTACCTACCTACACCCCTCCGCCTCGCTAAGATCTAAGCTATGGAAAGAACAACATAAGAGACAGAGGGTTTATACTAGTTCGGGCCACCGTTGTGGTGTAATACCCTACTCCAGTTTGTGGCGTGGTGGATTGCCTCTTGGGCTGATGATGATGAATGATACAAGGAAGAACAGCCTCGCGAGGGTCTGTTCTTGGCTGGGGCGATGAACTGCTGGGAGGAGTTCAGCCACCCTTCTCTCTCTCTCTCTCTGATTGTCTTTCTCCGATTCAACCTCCTATCGAACCTCTCCTCTTAACCCCTCCGAACCCCTTTTCCTGGGGGGATGGCTAGTCCTATTTATAGAGGCCCTGGTCCTCTTCCCAAATATCGAGCGGGAAGGGAGCCAACAATGGCGGGCTAATTTGAAGGGGGACAGCTAGTACTCGCTACCCTGACAAAAGTAGTCTTCGCCTGCACAAAGCTCTGGTGGTGACGTCGTCTTGGGCTCCACGATGACCTCCGTCTTGCAGTGTTCCTAGTCTTGGTCTTGTTGCACCGAAATGGCAACCTTTTCCTGATGCCTCGGTACTCTGCGGCTGCGCTTGCCCCCTTTGCACCAAAGAGGAAAGGAGGACACTGCACGGGCTGGCACTCGCCTGGCGCCCTTGGTCGTCATGGCTTGCGTCACGGGCACCTCGTGAGGTACCCCACCTTGATCTCTCCGCCTCCTCGCGAGCCAGCCTGATGAGGCCGTGCCTGAGGAAGATCCGTGTCGTCCGCCCCGCGAGGCTTGGCCCCTCGCGAGGGTCTTGGGTCTGTGTTGATGAAGATGGGCCGTGCTGGCTCCCCCCTTGAGCCACGCCGCAGGCCGCAGGCAGGCAAGTCTGGGGACCCCCGTTCCCAGAACGCCGACAGTAGCCCCCGGGCCCAAGGCGCGCCCAGACTTGGTCGTGCAGGGAGGCGGAAGGGCAAGAGCGAAGCGCCACGGGCCCTAATAGCCTGCGGCCTTGGGCGCCGCGTGGCGGTTGACTGGACGTGGGCGCCTCAGCAACCGCGTGAGTTGATAATGGAGCGGCATCTGCCCAGGCTTCGCTTTTTGCTTTCTCCGGTTGCTGCTCAAATCCCCTTTATTACGCCTCTCCTTCCTTCCTCCAAAATCTCCAGATCTACTCCAACCGCGTGACCTAGGAAGCCATGGCGCCTCGTCAGTCCCCGGCCGGAGCTTGGTACTCGTCTGCCCTGGACTCGCCAAACGTGTCGGAGGCGAGCCTTGCCCGATTGCAACGGATGGCGGCGGCGCAGGGCATCAACGGGGCGAAGGCGCTCAAGGCCGGCTCCGCCACCCCGGAAGGCCAAGGGAGCACCTTCTATCCGTTCTTCGTAAGTGACATTGCCGCCGGCCTGGTGCCTCCCTTCTCTGAGTTCTTCTTCTCTGTCCTCCGCCATTACAAGCTACAAGCTCTACATCTCCACCCCAACTCCGTCCTTCTCCTGGCAATCTTCGCCTATTACTGCGAGGCTCACGTAGGGGTGCAGCCCTCAGTGGCCTTGCTGCGCCACTACTTCTAACTCCGGACCTCTCGCGGTCCTGCTTCCGTGTGCACGAGCTTCATCGCGTACGGTGGCGCCATTGCCATCTCGAACCCCGGGAAAAGGATTGAGGGCTTCAGGAGCAAGTGGGTCTTGGTGGATGTTGGGCGCATCCACCCTCGGCTGATCTTGCCCATGGAGCAGCCCATGAGCTCCAGCGATTGGGGTCAAGCTGAGCTCGCGGACCCCCGCGCGAAGCTGGTGCTGGAGAAGATGGACGCGGATCTGAGGCCGGCCAACATGGCGGCGGCGAAGCTGACTGGCGCATCGCTGCTGAGGGAATTCCTGGAGCACCAGCTGGCTCCGCTTCGGCGGTACTCACTTCTGATGTGGAGGCCCCATCCGAGCCCCGCGGCCTAGGCTGATGGAGATCTGGCTGCGGTCCTCCAATCTCTGGTCGGGGGCGATGTGGCGAGGTTGGAGGGCGCTCCTACGCCCTTGTTCCTCCGTGACGACTGGGAGCAGGTAGTGGAGTCCATGCCCGTCTTCAACGGGGATGGGCCCGTGCCCATGGAAACTCCCGAGGAACCGGTGGACGTGCCCTCTGACGATTCCAGCGAAGAGGAGGAAGGAGGGGAGCGGGAAAGAGGGCCTGACTCCGAGGCGACTGACGGCGAGTCGAGGGCTCCCCTCTCCCGGCGCAGGTCCCGCGTTCTTCGCCTCTCTCCGAGCGATGACGACGGGGATGACGATGAGGATGACGGCGAGCAGGACGGCGGGAGCTTGCCCCCGATCCCGAAGAAGGACAGGACCGGGCTGATCTCTCGCGGGTCTACCCCGGCCCCGAGGCGGACCGCAGACGCACCTTCCGCTTCCAAGCTTCCCGAGGTTGACCCTTCCAGCCGGCTTTCAGGCTTCAAATTTGGCCGGAGGCCGCTCGAGCTCACTGGCGACGACCCGTAAGCATTTGATCCTTGTCTTTATTTCTTGTCCTGCTTCTGAGGCTTGACGTCCGCATCTCTTGGATAGGCTGGCGCCCGCAGCAAAGAAGCCGAAGGGAGCTCTGAGGTTCCACCCATGGCAGCGCCTCTGCCCGTGAAGGAGGGTGACCGCGACGCACGGGCTTCTCCTGCCCGGTCATCCTCGCGAGGCCAGGCTGAGCCGGCTGGGGTGAGCTCAGCCCCCACGGCCCATGTGACTCCCGAGGTGTCCTTGCCTACCGCCGCCACTTCAGCCGTTGGGGCGCAGCAGACTCCGCCTCAGGACGCTGTGGCTGCACTACCGCCTTCTCCTCCTACTCCACCGGCTACTGTCTCTCTGACTCCTTCTGCCGTTCTGGACCATGCTGCTGCTGAGCTGGACCGACTACGGTAGGATCTTCTTGGCGCCGACCCTCGCTTGGTGGCCGGGCGCTTGGAGCTGGCTTCAGGATGGGTTCGCTCCGACGCTTCGATTCGGGCGGCGCTGGTCCAGGCCTCGACGGCTTGCGATGAGGAGAAACAGGTCGTTCTTGAGGCGAAGGCTGCTCGTGACGCAGCCCTGGGGGAGGCGGTCGACGCCCGTGGTCGCTGCAAGGCGCTGGAGGACGAGCTGCAAGGCCTGCGGGACTAGCTCGCGAAAGAGGCCCGCCTTCGCCAAGAGCAGGAAGAAGGCGTGAAGGCTCGCGAGGCGACCGTCAAGGAGAGGGAGGCCAAGCTCAGGAAGCGCTGCGACCGCCTAGGCGCGCTGGAGAAGGAGTTGGGGGCGAGGAAGGCCGAGCTGGACGACAAGGCCCTGGTTCTTGCTGAGGACCGCGTGGCCTTCATGGAGATGGAGGCGAAGGCTCGCTCCTCGCTGAGGACGCTTTACGACGGCGGCTTGGAGAGCCCGCTGGCTGGCGCCGAGGACGGCGCCGCCAAGCTGCTTCCCTTCCTGGTTCGTGCTCTTGAAGATGTCGCCCTTGGCCTTGGCCCCACGGCTGAGGCCGAGGCGCGTGTCCTGTCTTCTGCAGCACTGACGCGGGTCCTCACCCACATCTACCTTCGCGATCCCGGCGTCGACCTCGACAGCCTGCTGGAGCTAGTAAGCGGCGAGTGTGCCGCTGCTACTGCCGAGGCCGTGAAGGGTCGCGCGGAGGCTCTGCTAGGGAAGTTCCGGGCCTTCAGCACCAAGCCGAAGCAAGGCGCTGCTGACCCCACTGCTCCGTAAGGCGAACCCATTCCGCGCTGCTCCTCCGCCGACAAGTGACTCTGTCGTGGCTCCTGTCCTGCCTTTAATTCCTGCACATGTATCATGCCTCGGGGAGGCATTTAAACTTGCATTTGGCATTGAGATAACAGTGTGGACTGTAATATTTTCTTTTGAATTCCTCGAAATTTGCGCTTTTCCTTCCTACTTGCTTATGTTCTACGCCGGCAGAGCCCGGCCCCGCGCGTACCTCACCCAGCGTTAGTCCGGACCGGAAACCAGGATGGGGCCAAGGAGTGAGGGGCTACGTGACAAGTTAGTCTCCTGAGTCGCGATGCTCAGGAGTCCCCCTTGGCGCACGAACAGCAAGTAGGGAGGTGTGAAGTGGGTGGATCTACCGTTCTACGGCTGCAGAGCCCGGCCACGCGCATACCTCACCCAGCGTTAGTCCCGACCGGAAACGAGGACGGGGCCAAGGAGTGAGGGGCTACGTGACCAGTTAGGCTCCTGAGTCGCGATGCTCAGGAGTCCCCCTTGACGCTCAAACGGCCTTCGTACCTTGGCTCCACTCGGGGAGAGACGTGTGACGAACCAGGCCCCAGGGGGCCCGGCTGGGCGGCGTGCGTCTGGGCATGACCCAGGCGCAGCCCCTGTTCCCAGCCCCCTCGCGCGGCACTCCCGAGGGGAGGCATTGCGATGAGGCTAGACACTGAGCTCTGGGCTCCCTAAGGTTGATGCGGCCCGGGGGCCACCCTCGGTTGTTTATCACCAACGCGGAGCATAGCGCTTCCGTATGTGTACGGGCATAGCCGCTCCTCGGCAGTGTCGTCAGCCAGCGCGGAGCATGGTGCTTCCACTGGTATGTGGGAGGGGGCCCCCCTCCGGGAGGAGCCCCCGGGGTGTGTACAGCCCCGCCCTGACACGTGGCTGGCACGATAGGCCCTGGCGAGGTGTATCTGGGCACCCGTGAGCCAACGTGGGACTCACGGGGCCCTACCTCTAGGCGGGTTGCGCCTGGCACTGGGCCTTATCTTGTGATGTGTCCCTGCAAATTCGGTTAGATGTCGGCACTCTACGTCCTCGGGTCCCGGCCCTCGAGCTGGTCTCAGCCGTCGCTGGTATGCCAGGTCGCGATGCCGTGGACAAGGCCCGAGGGTGAGGGCTGGAGAGCCAGTAAGAGCCCTGAGTCGCGATGCTCAGGTACCCCCCCCCCCTTTAACGTGCAAGTGGTCGGCATGGAGAAGAAGAGGTGCCGTGGACCAGCATCAAATAATCTAACATGGTGGGTATAACGCATAACCAGGAATAAACGCAAATGTGATACAAGACGCTGGGTCTAGCCCGAGCGACTTGGGGATCATGCAGCCCGAGGGGCGCCCCCAATAAGGTAAGCTAACAACATGAAATAAAAGGGGTACATGCCGCAGGGACGGACCCACGCGGCCTGGGAATAATGCAGCCCTGGGGGGGCGCTCCTAGCTGGAAGTGAAACATGAAAGATGTCACCTGATGACGTTGAGGACGAAGGGGTGTTGGTGTAGCAGACTCGATGGGCTGCGGAAGCCAATCCTCACGAGCCCCCAGGCCCGGGGGCCTCGGGAGGTTCCGGAGGTGCTGGTGGCTCCTCGCGGACCATCTCCATCTCCGCCAGGGCTGCGGAACGCCTGGCCTCTTGTGCCTCCATGATGCCCCTCATGAGGCGCTGGTACGTGGCAGCCGCGTTCGGCAAGCCGTAAGGCATGCGAACGTAGCTGTGCGGTGGACCTCCGCAGCGCCCCACTCGCAAGGGCCAGAGGCGCTCCAGAGAGGCGACTCGGTTAAGCCCTGGTATGTCGATGCAGACACGCAGCCCACCATCCTCGCCTGGATGAGGAGCCACTTCTGGTAGACGGCGGCCACCTTTCATGACTCTTGACTCCTGTAGCTCCTGAATGGCCTTGCTGACGAACTCCTGAGGGTCTGGCTCTCCTTGCCTTACTCCTTCTTGAGGGAAACGTGCTTCAAAACACGCCTTCATGTGGTACCCAAGTGCCTCCCTCGTGACCCTAGCCAGGTCGGTGGCCCTCCAGGGGAGAGCCCCCAAGCCCTGCCTAAGGAGGGCGCCGGGCGCGCTTTCCTATGCGATGGAAGGAGGTTCCCCCTGGGCAGGCACAGGCCCATAGGGGCCTGCCTCCTGAGGAGCCGGGCCGGACGATGTCTTCTTCTTCTTGGGGGCGGTCTCGGGAAGCTTCCTGCTTCCGCGATCCGGGTCTTCTAGTGACACAGCCTGAAAGGCTCGTTCCAGGGAACACACTGCATCCTTCTCTTCACAGGGCACCGTGATGACTCCGCCACTTCCTGGCATCTTGAGGACGTTGTAGCCGTGGTGGGTTACGGCCATGAACTTGGCCAGTGCTGGGTACCCGAGGATGGCTTTGTACAGCAGGCGAATGTGAGTGACGTCGAAGTCGATGAGCTCGATGCAGTAGTTGTCGCGTGCCCCGAAGGTGACAGGGAGGCGGACCTGCCCAATCGGGACCGTGGAGCCGTCGGTGACTCCGGAGAAAGGCTTGGTTGGTTGAAGCTGGCTGTAGGGCACTTGGAGATTGTTGAATGTTTCCATGGACAGGACGTTGAGCCCTGCCCCGCCATCGATGAGGGTCCTGGTGACCACCACGTTGCTGATGATTGGGGAACAGAGCATCGGGAGGACTCCGGCTGTAGCCGCACACTTGAGCTGATCTGCCGAGCTGAACATGATGGCGCACGCCGACCACCTGAGTGGGCGCGTGGCTTCGAGCTTGGGGAGGACTGCATTCACTTCGTGGGCGAACTGCTTGAAGATGCATTGAGAGGCTGGGGCTTGAGCCCTGCCCAGGATGCAGGCGATCGCGCGCGCCTCCTGGAAGCCCCCAGCCTCCTCGTCCTGGTGGCGGTCCTTGTTTCTCCTTGGTTGCGGCGGCAACGGAGGGAGGCCTGCGTTGCCTTGCGAGCGATCCTCGCGAGGCCGACCCCTCCAGTCTCCCTCACGAGGCGGGTCTTGCTAGCGATCCTCGTGAGGTTGATCGCGCCACCCTTGGCGCGGGCCACGGTCTTCCCAGCGTCCTGGGTTCCTTCCTCCTCATCGACCGTAGCCCCGGTCACCGCGGTCGGGGCGACGGCCGATCCTTCCTTCTCGCATGGCTCGGAGCTCTTGACATTCGTTGGTGTTGTGGGTGTGGAGGTCGTGGTACACACAGTACCAGCTGCCCTTGGAAGGCTCGAGCTGATCTCTGCCCCGCTTGGTGTCTGGTTCTTCCGCGAGCACGGCAGCCCCCTTGCGCTTCACATCCTTGGCCTTGGGCTTCTTCTCTTCCGGGTCTGCGGCAGGCAGCTCGAGGAGGGAGATACGCCATTCCTCAGCCCTGGCGCACTTGGTTGCCAAGTTGAACAGCTCCAAAGAAGTGCACAGGTCTTCATGCATCGTCAGCTCCTCCTTCATCTTGACATCACGCACGCCGTCGGAGAAAGCTGAAATGATGGCCTCTTCAGTCACCCTGGGAATCTTGTGGCGTGCGTTGTTGAAGCGCTGGATGTACTTCTGCAGGGTCTCCCCGGGTTGTTGCTTGATGCGGCGCATGTCGCTCACGGTGGGTGGTCGGTTGCGAGTACCTTGGAAGTTGGCGATGAAGCGGGTGCGCATCTCGTCCCAGGAGGAGATCATGCCTGGAGCCAGGTTCAGGAGCCAGGTGCGGGCCCCGTCCTTAAGCGCCATGGGAAACCAGTTCGCCATGACCTTCTCGTCTCCGTTGGCAGCTTCAATGCCCAGCTCGTAGAGCTGGAGGAACTCCACAGGGTCAGTCGTGCCGTTGTAGCGAGGAGGCAGGTCTGGCTTGAACTTGCCGGGCCACGCGACACTGCGTAGCTCGGCGGTGAAGGCACGGCAGCCTGCTGTGGCCACGGGAGGCCTTGGGTGACGGAGATCTTGGTCTTGCATGTCCCCACGCACCGCAGCTGGGTCTTGACGTGCGGGAGCAGGAGCATGGTCGCGACGTGCTGGAGCAGGGAGCGCCCGGGCAGCTTCTTGCGGGCGAGGGACTTCCTGGCAGCTCCTCTCTTGCTGCGCTGGCACCTGACGGAGCGGGTTCCGCCCAGGGGCCACGCGCCTCTGAGCCATGGCGCCTTCTTGAGGAGGAGGCGGCCGGGGCGCCGCCGGAGCTTCATTGCCCGTGCGGGGCGGGGTGCGGTGCAGCAGAACGGACGGTGCAGGAGAGCCCCCTGCGGCGCGGAAGAGCTCGGCGATGCGGTCGAGCCATTCTTTGTAGACGTCGTCGACGGGGCGGTAGCGCAGGAGCTCGTTTGCCGCGATGAGCGCAGCTCGAGCCTCCATGGGTGCGCGGAGCGCGCTGGACGAAGAACCAGCTGGGGGAGCGAGGGAGTTGCGGTGCGGCTATCTTGCCGCATGGACGGATGCTGAGACGATGCTTGCTGCTCGTCCCCCGTCGGGACGGTGGCGGCGTTGACGGCAGGTGACGGGGAACGGTGAGGACGCCCGCCGACAGGACTGTCTGGGCGACGCGGGAAGCGAGAGCGGCCTGGTGCTCGGCGCGGACCCGACGAGCGTCAGACATGGGTGCGATGGTCGGAGGAGAACGGGGTGGTGGAAGACGAATTCCGACGCACCCCTACCTGGCGCGCCAAATGTCGGATTTCGGGTTCTGGCAGACCCTTGAGGTTTGAACACTGGGGTGCGCGCGGAGATTTCGCTTCCTACCTACCTACACCCCTCCGCCTCGCTAAGATCTAAGCTATGGAAAGAACAACACAAGAGACACAGGGTTTATACAGGTTCGGGCCACCGTTGTGGTGTAATACCCTACTCCAGTTTGTGGCGTGGTGGATTGCCTCTTGGGCTGATGATGATGAATGATACAAGGAAGAACAGCCTCGTGAGGGTCTGTTCTTGGCTGGGGCGATGAACTGCTGGGAGGAGTTCAGCCACCCTTCTCTCTCTCTCTCTGATTGTCTTTCTCCGATTCAACCTCCTATCGAACCTCTCCTTTTAACCCCTCCGAACCCCTTTTCCTGGGGGGATGGCTAGTTCTATTCATAGAGCCCCTAGTCCTCTTCCCAAATATCGAGCGAGAAGGGAGCCAACAATGGCGGGCTAATTTGAAGGGGGACAGCTAGTACTCGCTACCCTGACAAAAGTAGTCTTCGCCTGCACAAAGCTCTGGTGGTGACGCCGTCTTGGGCTCCACGATGACCTCCATCTTGCAGTCTTCCTGGTCTTGGTCTCATTGCACCGAAATGGCAACCTTTTCTTGATGCCTCCGTACTCCGCAGCTGCGCTTGCCCCCTTTGCACCAAAGAGGAAAGGAAGACACTGCGCGGGCTGGCACCCGCCTGGCGCCCTTGGTCGTCATGGCTTGCATCACGGGCACCTCGTGAGGTACCCCGCCTTGATCTCTCCGCCTCCTCGCGAGCCAGCCTGATGAGGTCGTGCCTGAGGAAGCTCCATGTCGTCCGCCCCGCGAGGCTTGGCCCCTCGCGAGGGTCTTGGGTCTGTGTTGATGAAGATGGGCCGTGCTGGGCCCCCCTTGAGCCACGCCACAGGCCGCAGGCAGGCAAGTCTGGGGACCCTCGTTCCCAGAACGCCGACAGTCGCCCCTCCCCTTGACCTCACACCACCGCGGTGCTTGGCAGCGCTCCTAGGCCATCCCTTTAATCCCGTCCGACCTCCAGATCGGGCGCCAATAGCTCTAGGCCCCACGCGCCCCTAAGATAAACACCGATGAGCTGCTTCCCCGGCGTAATAGGCGGACTAGCACCTGTTACGCCGGGGAATGCTTCCGTTAATTGGGAATCAACTGACCAGGAATTGAAATCCAGGGGGCGACGGACCTCTAGCTAAGGTGAAATAGCATATGAGGAGAAACCTTGTGCATCGCCAGTAACTAGGAACATCTAGTATCAACAAGAAGTGGTCAACTAGTGTCTTCTGTGGGATGAATACTGTGCAAGCAGACACGTAAGATTTGCACGAATAAGGGATGAGGAGTACCATTTCCGGTCGCATCCACATGTCGCGCCAATCTTCTTCTTTTTGCCGGGGAAACCGATGTGTTGGAGGAGGGTGCAGGCTTGGACGAACCCATGGCCAAATTGTTGACTGTGTTGCCATGGCTGTATGTCGGCGGAGGGGAAGCAGATCAGAGGCAGCGAAGGACGGCATCGCAGGAACAACTCCGGTGCGATGGATGGTGGCAAAGTTGGAGCGGCAGCGGTGAGGTGCACGACGGCGTGGTTAAACTGGCTCGGGTACGGACGGCTCGGCCTCGGCTTCAACTACTAGCCTTGGAGGGCATTGCGGTTGAGGTTGCGGTGGACAACGACGTCGGGGTATCGGCTCCGGCGTGATGGAGGAGGGCGGCGGTTGATGGGTGGGATGGGGTGGCGGACAGAGGACGCCGGGGTTTCACGGCTGGTGGAGAGGTAGTTTTGGCGCCCATGGAGTACGAATAGGGAATCGGACGGGGGGCGGGGGGAGCTAAGGGAGAACCATGTTTTGGTCTGGGACACACTTGTTTTTGGCTTTTTTGAACAGATGGGATGCGCTTGTTTGAATTTGGGAAAGTACAAACTTTGCCCCCCTCTTAAATTTCGGACCTACTGCTGGTCGGGGGTAGGATGGTAATCCCAGGTGTCCCAAATAGTGGGAGGGAGCAATTTCGGCCGCGCGCATGTGTGCTTAGGCGGCCATTGTGTATGAATGTTTTTCGGAGGCGGTTGCGTGGCGTCTAGATGAAGCTACGAACCTACCCCGGTTTAGACCTTTGGACATCGGGCCGGTAGGTTTCACGGGTCGGAGTTAGAAAAGTAATTTCCTTCTACTACCAAACATTGGTCTCACGCGGTTTCGGGCGAGTAGAGGCTCTTTTGGTGCTTCGTTCTAAATTTTGAAACAGAAGCATTCACGTTTAGAGTACTCTTGAACTTTGAGGATTGACCTAAATAGACAACGTTAAATTTGACCTTGTATGTTTGAAAACCTCATTAAATTATCCACTTATTTTTGAAATTTTGACACTTGAAAATCCTATAACTACGATTATTTTGGAATGGAGGAGCTAAATTTGAATCTATTTTGTACACGGCTATATATGCTATTATGTACAAAATCAGAGCAAAGATTGGTGCCCCCATAATTTAGGTATGATTTACAAATGCCATGATATCGAATTCAAATAATTGAATGGACTTCATGTTGAATTTGATTTTTTTAAACCACCTTAAGTTCAATTCAAATGTATACTAGTTCATAGCTAGCTATTTATAATGTTCATTGTGTAACTTTCGTATGTATAATGTGCTTTACACACACAACATGAACTATACTCACGTTTATATTCGATAGCTAAAGGATGCATTGTCTGGAGTTCAAAATACTAACTATGTGGATCAATTATGTCGAATAATATCATAGACATGCTCAAATTTGATAGAATCTAGATGTCTGATGGATCAATGACCATTCCTTACACGAATTCCAAATATCACGATCCCATCCTAATATGTGGATACAATTTATATCTTTAATCAATGTGTACATCAGTCTTTTACGTGTAGTTTCACTCTCCATCGGTGGTGTAGGGACCAGACCTCAAATAGTCTGATCTCTGTGCTCCGATGTCATCCCTGGATTAGTAATGCTGACACCACACAGTACTCGGAGGATTTATAGCAGAGTAGCAATCACACACTTATTACATCGAGTGTCTCATAAGAGAACTTATTACAATAAATATGGCTTAAGGCCATCTAATAACGATAACAGCGGAAGGCTTGGAAGATAAGTGAGTCCATCAACTCCAACGGCATCACTGAGTATAGAACCACAAACTAAAAACTCCTTAATCATCGTCTGAAAAGTCTGCAACATTAACGTTGCAGCCCGAAAACGGGTCAGCACATGGAATATGCTGGCAAGGTAACACATAGAGAGTAATGGAATGAAACAGCTATACTATATGCATATTTGGCTGGTGGAAAGCTCTATGGTTACAATTTTGCGTAAAGCCAATTTTTCCCTACTTCAAAGGAATAGATTTATTTAACTATCATGGTAGTTGTTAAACATTGAGAATGGTTGACAGCATTCTCAATCCCAATTAAGAATCATCATTAAACAAACCCAACAAAATTAATTTAGAGTAACATGTTGAGATTCACATGATAATCCAAGTACTAGATACTCAAGATGTCCATAACCGGGGACACGGCTAATCATGATTAGTTTATTACACTCTGCAGAGGTTTGCGCACTTTTCCCCACAAGACTCGATCGCCTCCGTTTGGTTTCTCGCACTACAAGGTGTTTGAGAAGACGGATGACCGAGACATAGTCTTTCAGAAGCGCTAGCACCTTACGATCGGGTAGACCGTACCACCTACATCCCCTACATCTGCTAGTCTACCACTGTAAGAGTTCGCACGACTTAGTCAACTATGCTAGAGCCCATAATAGCTTGTGGTTGCACAGTGAAGTTTCTAGTATGAATAGTCTCATGATCCCTTTCAGCTTGGGTGGCGGTCCAAAAGAAAACAGGCAAGTCCTAGAATACCCAGGTGCCTCAATCCACCCAGATGTGTGTTTAAGTTGCCACCTTAGATAAACCATTAATTAACAAACTCACATCTGTCATGGATATCACTCACCCAATCCACGTCTACTAGCATAGCATGGCATAATAAGCAAACGTAGAAGTAACTCCCAAAGGTTTGATAATAAACAGGTAATAGGTGCTACCTCAACTACTTCCCATCCCACAATTGAATTAGATCCTAATCATGCAATGTGTGAGGATTGATCTAATGCAATAAAACTGGGTAGTAGAAAAGGTATGATCAAAGTGTTAATTGCCTTGCTGATGATCCGCGAAACCTAGAGATTCGAAGTAACAGGCGGCGCACTCCGGGTATTCTATCGCAGACAAACAAACAAGCATACAATAAGTACTCATCTAATGCACAGGTAAAACGCAAATAAGAGATCTAACCAGAAGGTTCAACTTAAGCACTCCGGTTGGCAAAAAGAATCAAATCGAACGAAGCAACAAAAGTCAAACGGCGAAAGAAAACAACTTCGTTCTACTAATCTAGATCTAGGGCAAATTTTACAGTAGCAAAATCTTGTTTAAGTTGGTTAAATGGATAGAGGGTTTCGAGACGAAACTCCAGGCGCTTGAATCGCCTGATTCCGATAAACGAGCGAAAAGTTATACCAAAACGAAAATCGGATCAGGAATCGCGATCAGAAAAATCGCGGATTTAATCCGAGAAAAAGAAAAATGACGAACGTTCGCTAGAACGAACGAACGGACGAACGCTCACTATTTAAATAAACCGGAAAAACTGATCTATTTAAAAAAACTGAATCTAAAAAAAATAAAAAAACAACGAAAAATCGACGTTTTTTCGGAAAAAAAACGGTGGCACGGAAATCGAGGTGGCGGCGAACCTCGGGCGGCGTCCGGCGGCATGGCGGCGGGCGGCGGCGCGGGTTGCGGCGGGTGACGGCGCGGGGCACGGGGCTCGAGGCGGGGCTGGCGACTAGGGTTTCCCCCGGGTGGGCTGCCCCGACTTATAAAGCCCTAGCGGGCCGGAGTCCTAGTCGGACACGGCCCGTAGGTCGGTTCGTTTTTTTTACGCGTAGAAGAAAAAATAAAAAGAAATACTAAACAGACTCCAAAAATTCCGAAATAAATTTTCACGGGCTTCTAAAATCAAGCCGCACAAGGTGAACATTTATTTGGGACCTAAATGCAATTTTGGAAAACGCACATTTTTCCTAAATTCAAATAAAACACCGAAAAAACTCTGAAATAAAATCTTATTTGATTTTATTATTTGATCCTCAATATTTCTTTATTTTGGGAAAGTCATTTTATTCCCTCTCTCATATTTTTTAATAGAAATAATTGATGATAAAATAAATAAAATCAAATGATCCTATTCTCAAAATTTGAGAAAACTCAAATATGAAAATAATGAAATCCCCAACTCTCTCCGTGGGTCATTGAGTTGCGTAGAATTTCTAGGATCAACCAAAATGCAAAATAAAATATGGTATGCATAGATGATCTAGTGTATAACATTCCAAATTGAAAATTTGGGATGTTACAAACCTACCCCCCTTAAGATGAATCTCGCCCTCGAGATTCGGGTTGGCTAGAAAATAGGTGAGGGTGGTCCTTGAGCAAATCTTCCTCTCGTTCCCAGGTGGCTTCATCCTCCGTGTGGTGGCTCCACTGAACCTTGCAAAACTTGATAACCTTGCTGCGAGTAACTCGGCTGGCAAACTCGAGAATATTAACAGGTTTCTCCTCGTAGGTCAAATTGTTATCCAACTGAATAGTTTCCAATGGAACTATGTCTCTCAAAGGTATGTCAGCCATCTCCGTGTGACACTTCTTTAACTGAGAAACGTGGAACACATCATGAACTCCTGACAATTCTTCGGGCAATTCCAACTTGTAGGCCACTTCTCCCATACGCTCCAAAACTCGATATGGTCCTATAAATCGTGGCGCTAACTTCCCTTTAACTCCAAAACGCTTTGTTCCCCGAAGTGGAGATACTCGAAGATAAGCTCTATCTCCAACTTCGTAAACTATCTCCTTGCGTTTAGAATCTGCATAACTCTTCTGTCTGGACTGGGCTACCTTGAGCCTATCGTGAATCAATTTCACCTTCTGTTCAGACTCTTTAATCAGGTCAGGTCCAAACAACTGGCATTCTCCAACTTCATCCCACGACAACGGTGTCCTGCACCTCCTTCCATACAAGGCTTCGAAAGGGGCCATCTTTAAACTGGTTTGTTAACTATTGTTGTAAGAGAACTCTGCATATGGCAAAGTGTCGTCCCAACTAGATCCATAATCTAGCGCACAAGCTCTCAGCATATCCTCCAAAATCTGATTAACTCTCTCGGTCTGTCCATCTGTCTGTGGATGAAAAGCTGTACTGAATTCTAGCCTGGTACCCAAAGTTTCATGCAACTGCTTCCAGAACTTTGAGGTAAACTGGGTTCCTCTATCTGATACGATACTCCTTGGAACTCCATGCAAACATACGATCCTGGTCATGTATATCTTTGCCAACTTAGCACTGTTGTAAGTGGTCTTTCCGGGATGAAATGAGCTACTTTCGTCAATCGATCAACTACAACCCAAATCGAGTCATAGCCTGAACGAGTCCTGGGCAATCCCGTGATAAAATCCATGCCTAACTTATCCCACTTCCATTCGGGTATCCGCAATGGTTGTAACAATCCTGCTGGCTTCTGATGCTCTGCCTTTACTCTCTGGCATACATCACAAACTGCTACGTACTCCGCAATATCCTTCTTCATTCCGGTCCACCAGAAAATATCTTTCAAATCCAAATACATCTTGGTATTTCCTGGGTGAATCGAATATGGTGAATCGTGTGCCTCTTGCAGTATCAACTTCCTGATCTCCGGGTCATTGGGCACGTAAACGCGGTCTTCAAACCATAGGGTATCGTGTTCATCCTCACGAAATCCCTTAGCTTTTCCTTTGCTAAGTTTCTCCTTTATAGCGGCAATCTCCTTGTCAGTCCTTTGAGCTTCTCTGATTCTATCCATCAATGTTGACTGAATCTCCAATGCTGCTACATAGCCTCTCGGAACTATTTCCAAACATAGTTCACGAAGATTTTCTGCTAACTCCTTGGGTATTTCTCCCGTCATTAATGTATTGACATGGCTCTTACGGCTTAATGCGTCAGCTACTACATTAGCTTTTCCGGGGTGATAATGCAATCTCATATCATAATCCTTGATGAGCTCCAACCATCTCCTTTGTCTGAGATTCAACTCCTTCTGTGTGAAAATGTACTTCAAACTCTTATGATCCGTGTACACCTCACAATGATTTCCAATGAGGAAATGCCTCCATGTTTTCAAAGCATGCACTACGGCTGCTAACTCCAAATCATGCGTGGCATAATTCAACTCATGAGGCTTCAGTTGTCTTGAGGCATATGAAACAACTCTCCCTTCCTGCATAAGCACTGCTCCAAGTCCTCGACGTGAAGCGTCGCAATACACCTTATAATCCTTAGTCTGGTCTGGCAAAATCAACACTGGTGAGGTAACCAAACGTTTCTTCAACTCCTGGAAACTAGCCTCACATTCCTCCGTCCATATGAACTTGGTATCTTTCTTCAACAACTCAGTCATAGGCTTCGCAATCTTTGAGAAATTCTCAATAAATCTTTGGTAGTATCCTGCGAGTCCAAGAAAACTCCGGATCTCTCCAACTGTTGTTGGGGCTTCCCACTTGGTCACGGTATCAACTTTAGTGGGATCAACTGCTATACCTTCTCCAGATATAACGTGTCCGAGGAATCCTACTTCCTTCAACCAAAACTCACATTTGCTGAACTTGGCATATAATTGATGTTCTCTGAGCTTTCCAAGTACCAAACGCAAATGCTCCTTATGTTCCTCTTCATTCTTCGAATAAACCAGGATATCATCAATGAACACCACGACGAACTTATCCAAAAATTCCATAAACACTTTGTTCATCATGTTCATAAAATAGGCAGGTGCGTTAGTCAGACCAAATGACATAACGGTATACTCGTACAGCCCGTACCTGGTGGTAAAAGATGTCTTAGGTATATCCTGTTCTCGAATCTTCAACTGGTGGTATCCTGATCGCAGATCGATCTTGGAAAATACCTTAGCTCCTTGCAATCGATCAAACAGATCATTAATCATTGGTAGTGGGTACTTGTTCTTGATTGTTACTTCATTCAATCCTCGATAATCAACAACCATCCTTAATGATCCATCCTTCTTCTCCACTAGAAGTACTGGTGATCCCCAAGGTGAAGAACTTGGGCGAATATATCCCTTATCCAGTAACTCCTTAATCTGCTTCTTAATTTCCACCAAATCCTTTGCTGGCATCCTATATGGTCCCTTTGATATTGGCCCTGTGCCTGGCAATAGCTCAATCAAAAACTCAATATCTCTATCCGGTGGCATGCCTGGCAACTCCTCTGGAAATACTTCAGGGAAATCCCTTACCACTGGTACTTCCTCCTGCACAACTCCTGTTAGGCAATTTACTTGAGTCCTCTTTGGCACATGTCGGGATACATACTTGATCCTTCTCCCTTCTGGGGTGGTAAGCAAAATTGACTTACTAGCACATTCAATATTCTCTTCATACTTTGATAACCAATCCATGCCTAATATCACATCCAATCCTTGGGATTCCAATACTATTAGGTCTGAGGGAAAAACATAGTTACCAATCCTTAATGGTAACCGATCACACCATAGACTAGCCACATACTCTGCTCCGGGCGAGGTTACTAACATGGGTGACCTAAGGGCTTGGGTTGATAGGTTATACTTATCCACAAATCCCCTTGAGATGTATGAATGCGATGCACCAGTATCAAAAAGAACGAGTGCAGTAAATGACTTAACCAAAAACTTACCTATTACTGCATCAGGCTGAGCTTCAACCTCCTCCACGCTAACGTGGTTCACCTGTCCCCTGTTGAAAGGGTTCGGCTTCTTCCCAGAACTTCCATTACCATTTTGGCCTTCAGGACATTCATTGGCATAATGTCCGGTCTTCTGACACTTAAAGCAAGTGACTTGGCTCAGGTCCTTCTTGGCTGGGGTTGAGGGGTTGGTGCGATTCTGGCCGTTGCTTCCTCCATTGCCATTACCATTCTTGGTGCCATTGTGATTGTGCGAGCTACCTCCTCCATGGGTATGCTGAAAATGTCCTCCCGGTCTAGGGGTAAAACGTGGCTTCTGCTGAGCTCCTGAATTGTACTTCCCTTGTCCATACTTCCTCTTGCGATTCTCAATTTGCTGCTGCTTCCCTTCAATCATAAGAGCACGATCTACCAACTCCTGGTAGTTGTTGAAGGTTGCTACCATCAACTGCATGCTCAACTCATCATTCAGTCCTTCCAGAAACTTCTCCTGCTTAGCTGCATCCGTAGCGACGTCATCTGGTGCATAACGTGCTAACTTACTAAAATCCTCCACATACTGGCCAACTGTCCGTCCTCCTTGGCGCAAGTTGCGAAACTCACGCTTCTTCATGGCCATAGCTCCTGCTGAAACATGTGCAGTACGAAAAGCCTGCTGAAACTGGTCCCATGTGACAGTGTCGACAGGGAAAGTGGCTGTGAAATTCTCCCACCATGATGCTGCGGGTCCTTCTAGCTGATGTGCGGCAAACTTCACCTTCTCCGCATCTGTGCAGCCTGCTGTGGTTAACTCCCTAGCTGTCTTGCGGAGCCAATCATCTGCTACTATCGGCTCGGTGCTACTGGAAAACACCGGCGGATTCAGCCTAAGAAAACGGGCTAAGTTGTCAACAGGTGGTGGTGGTGGTGGTGGGTTGTGGTTGTTGTTCCCCTGATTCTGATTCTGAACTAGCAACTGCATCAATGTGTTCTGTTGCTGGATCAACTGGGTGAGCTCCGGTGGAAAGGCAAATCTGGGGTCACGTCTCGGAGGCATCCGAGGGTTTAGAAAAGATGAGATGTAAGAATAGAGGGGGTCTAAAGAGAAAACACTACCCATATGCACATGAGGCAAAAGCAAACAATTCACTTCATTCAATCAAACAAGGGCATACAATCGATCTATCTATCAAAAAAGTGCTCAGACTACTATATTTACATGGTGGACTACTACTACTGATGAGGTGGTCTACTAGAAATATTCTTCGGTGGCAGACTCCATGATATCTGCTCCAGCTTCATCAACATAGTCATCATCGCTACTATCTGGATCCGAGTCGGTGCCGTCGATGATGATGTAGTCTTCCGGGCTAATCTCCTTGGGTTCTTCGTCTTCCTCTACTGGTGTAGGGCCTCCCATAAATATCGCTAGCTTCATAGTTAGGTCGGCATTCTTATCCACCAATACTTCAATTTCCTCTTCATAATCTTCGCGTGTAGCCTTGAGTTCTTCCTCCAGATCCTTGATTCTTGTCCTTGCCTTCTTCAAATCTATCATGTCGGCGCACATCTGGTTCTCCTATCGTCAAATGTGCTGGTTTAACTCCTGGATAAAAGCTGCGATTGATCTATCCTTCCTGGTGCTGACCATCTCCCAGTGTTCATCTCGGCGCCCACAAATCTGGTAAATAGTATCCTTGAGATCCTTGCGGTAGACTTCTCCAATGCGTCCCATGGCAATGTGAGCTGCCATGCTCTTTCCTAGACTCCAAGTTGGTGCATCAAAAGAAAACTCTATGGGCTCAGTGACTGGCATGAACATCCTTCCTGGAACTTGAACTTGAATCATCCAGCGCTCTTCTTCAGGTAAAGTGGCGTTGTAGGTTCCAGTGAAGTTTGGTACTCCTATATTCAGGTATCTAGTGACTTCCTTCAAGTGACGTCCAAAGGGTGTATCTTCATCCGGTTGCGTGAACTTGTTCCTTGCATCCGCCATCCTAAAGAGTAGAAAAGATGAGAAGTCAGAAGAGAAGAGAGTGAAAAGTGATCTAGGTCTTTTAGCTTAGTGGTCGTGTCCTACAGTCAGTGTGTGCTCTGATACCATCTCTGTAGCGACCAGACCACAAATAGTCTGATCTCTGTGCTCCGGCATCCCTGTATCAGTAATGCTGACACCACACAGTACTCGGAGGATTTATAGCAGAGTAGCAATCACACACTTATTACATCGAGTGTCTCATAATAACGATAATAGCGGAAGGCTTGGAAGATAAGTGAGTCCATCAACTCCAACGGCATCACTGAGTATAGAACCACGACCTAAAAACTCCTTAATCGTCGTCTGAAAAGTCTGCAACATTAACGTTGCAGCCCGAAAACGGGTCAGCACATGGAATATGCTGGCAAGGTAACACATAGAGAGTAATGGAATGAAACAGCTATACTATATGCATATTTGGCTGGTGGAAAGCTCTATGGTTACAGTTTTGCGTAAAGCCAATTTTTCCCTACTTCAAAGGAATAGATTTATTTAACTATCATGGTAGTTGTTAAACATTGAGAATGGTTGACAGCATTCTCAATCCCAATTAAGAATCATCATTAAACAAAACCCAACAAAATTAATTTAGGGTAACATGTTGAGATTCACATGATAATCCAAGTACTAGATACTCAAGATGTCCATAATCAGGGACACGGCTAATCATGATTAGTTTATTACACTCTGCAGAGGTTTGCGCACTTTTCCCCACAAGACCCGATCGCCTTCGTTTGGTTTCTCGCACTACAAGGTGTTTGAGAAGACGGATGACCGAGACATAGTCTTTCAGAAGCGCTAGCACCTTACGATCGGGTAGACCGTACCACCTACATCCCCTACATCTGCTAGTCTACCACTGTAAGAGTTCGCACGACTTAGTCAACTATGCTAGAGCCCATAATAGCTTGTGGCTGCACACGGAAGTTTCTAGTATGAATAGTCCCATGATCCCTTTGAGCCTGGGTGGCGGTCCAAAAAAAAAACAGGCAAGTCCTGGAATACCCAGGTGCCTCAATCCACCCAGATGTGTGTTTAAGTTGCCACCTTAGATAAACCATTAATTAACAAACTCACATCTGTCATGGATATCACTCACCCAATCCACGTCTACTAGCATAGCATGGCATAATAAGCAAACATAGAAGTAACTCCCAAAGGTTTGATAATAAACAGGTAATAGGTACTACCTCAACTACTTCCCATCCCACAATTTAATTAGATCCTAATCATGCAATGTGTGAGGATTGATCTAATACAATAAAACTAGGTAGTAGAAAAGGTATGATCAAAGTGTTACTTGCCTTGCTGATGATCCGCGAAACCTAGAGATTCGAAGTAACAGGCGGCGCACTCCGGGTATTCTATCGCAGACAAACAAACAAGCATACAATAAGTACTCATCTAATGCACAGGTAAAACGCAAATAAGAGATCTAACCAGAAGGTTCAACTTAAGAACTCTGGTTGGCAAAAAGAATCAAATCGAACGAAGCAACGAAAGTCAAACGGCGAAAGAAAACAACTTCGTTCTACTAATCTGGATCTAGGGCAAATTTTACAGTAGCAAAATCTTGTTTAAGTTGGTTAAACGGATAGAGGGTTTCGAGACGAAACTCCAGGCACTTGAATCGCCTGATTCCGATAAACGAGCGAAAAGTTATACTAAAACGAAAATCGGATCAGGAATCGCGATCAGAAAAATCGCGGATTTAATCCGAGAAAAAGAAAAACGATGAACGTTCACTAGAACGAACGAACGGACGAACGCTCACTATTTAAATAAACCGGAAAAACCAATCTATTTAAAAAAACCGAATCTAAAAAAATAAAAAAACCGACAAAAAACCGACGGTTTTTTGAAAAAAAAAACGGCGGCGCGGAAATCGAGGCGGCGGCGAACCTCGGGCGGCATGCGGTGCTGGCGGCGTTCGGCGGCGGTGGCGAGCGGCGAGGTGGCGCGGCGACGGTGGGCGGCGGCGCGGGTGGCGGCGCGGGGCACGGGGCTCGAGGTGGGGCTGGCGGCTAGGGTTTCCCCGGGTGGGCTGCCCCGGCTTATAAAGCCCTGGCGGGCCGGAGTCCTAGTCGGACACGGCCGTAGGTCGGTTCATTTTTTTTTACGCACAGAAGAAAAAATAAAAAGAAATACTAAACGGACTCCAAAAATTCTAAAATAAATTTTCACGGGCTTCTAAAATCAAGCCGCACAAGGTGAATATTTATTTGGGACCTAAATGCAATTTTGAAAAACGCACATTTTTCTTAAATTCAAATAAAACACCAAAAAAACTCCGAAATAAAATCTTATTTGATTTTATTATTTGATCCTCAATATTTCTTTATTTTGGTAAAGTCATTTTATTCCCTCTCTCATATTTTTGTAATAGAAATAATTGATGATAAAATAAATAAAATCAAATGATCCTATTCTCAAAATTTGAGAAAACTCAAATATGAAAATAACGAAATCCCCAACTCTCTCCGTGGGTCATTGAGTTGCGTAGAATTTCTAGGATCAACCAAAATGCAAAATAAAATATGGTATGCATAGATGATCTAGTGTATAACATTCCAAATTGAAAATTTGGGATGTTACAGGTGGTCTCTCACACATGCTCACACACACTCTCCCAAGGTGTATTTCTCGCATACGTGCTCTCGATATAACCCTCCCTCCCTCCCGTAACCATTTACGACTGTTTTCACTAACCTTTATCACCAGCACTCTTCCTCACACAAGCATACACACGCACAATCCCCATCGACCCTTTCTATATACATAGACATGCCTACGTGTCTCTTGTATGCACATTATCTTTAGGTCTGTCTCTCACGCATTGTATCACACCTCTCTTCCTAATCGACAAGTATGAGCATTCTCTAGGATGCCCGTTAAAGTTAGGTTGGATGAATAGTAATATCAGATATAAGGGGTTACCTTAGTCCGAGAACCCAGGGTTACAAATCCTAGCCAACTTTGTGAGTGGACACCGAGTCCTTCACAATTCTGCTATCGTTGTCTTGTACGACAAGTCATCCATGGGTCTCCCTAAATGTGTTACGGGCCGACCAATGTGGCTCAAGAACCGAACCAAGGGCCTCACCTCGACCCACTGGACCTCACGCGGTGACACACCCTCTGTCCCAGGTCTCGTTATCTTCTCACACCCACACAGACCAATACAGACACCACACAAAAAAATCTCCTCGTGCCTCTATCCCCTCCCCCCTTGCATATACACACTCAAGGGAATCTCTCGTCGTGACATCATATTAGTATCTCTCTCTCTCTCTCTAGACCTCTCTCATTTCTCGTGCTAACTCTCCCACACCCCCTCCCCCCGTCGGCCCCTATCCATGCCTCTCTCGAATACGTAATACACACACATACCTCTCTAGGCCCTGCCAAATACATCAACTACACATTCACACATGTTACATCACATACCCCATTGATCTAAAAAGCCCTCTCTTCACATTTATTTCGCATACAACATTCCTTTTGAATAAAGTGTGGCCAAAAGTTATGTTAGAATTTCTACATATATACACCATTACAAAGTTATATGGAGGAGTATGAACGTTAATTTGTTGCATGGTGCCCACAATGATATTTATTCCGCACTGTGAATTTTTTTATTTTTATACTATATATAAAGTTAGTCATAATAAAGAGAAACGAAGAGCATCTCTCTCCCCATCGCATACACCCCCTCTACGCCCCTTTCACGTATGCACACAAACTATCTCCAGGTCCTCTAAAATTAAGCCCCCGGCACATTCACGCATGTTTCATCTTTCTCTCGCGATATATACAGTGACGATCATTGTATTTGGAGCGAAAGCACGATACGTACATTAGACTTCAGAATCCACTCATTATGGTGACCATTTACGTTTTGTCGTTATTATACAGTCACGGGCTCACCGTACAGCTCTGTATTTGCTCAAGACACGACTAGTTGACCAGTTAAATGCTCCACGTGGCACCTCTAGTGTTGCATCACATTACCTCACTACCATTGGGCCCACCTATCGGCTTGTATCTGCTCTTCTACACTCTTATAAAAAACAGAGTTGGTGATGATGGTGTGCCTACCATCCTGCAATATAGGTCGTCCGATTTATATCTGAGAAGGAAACTACGACAATTTTGCAAAAAGGTACCCACACACCTCTCCACATTTGCAAATAAGGCCATCCCTCATTCATCCTTTTCTCTCATAAGATAAACTAGTCATACAAATGCATCTTGATGTTACGTGCAACGCACGAACATCTTGCTAGTAAGAATGAAAATAAACGACAAAAAAATATTGGACGGTGGTTCGAAGTCATGACCGCGGGCACAGCGGACAAGGTGGCCTTGTATTGGTATGTTGAGCCGTCTGTTTTAACACACATGAGCTGGTGTGGTGATTATACACACATGCACGCATGCACATGAACTGCATGCACGCAACACTCACACGAACACGTGCAGCCACGCACGCACGCAACACTCACACATACACACGCAACCACACACGCACGCAACACTCACACGCACGCATGCATGCACACACCACATGACCAACACACACTCTCACGCTCAAGTGCTCAACCTACACGTGCATGCGCACACATCAGGCCCTGACAGACACATACACAACCAGGTGATTCTCGCGCATGGGTTGGAGTCTTGTCGCGCCTGCATAAATTTGTGTTTATCTGACCTTTTTCATATGCGAACTGACAGGTGGGACCCACAAGGAACGTGGTCAATTTAACTAGTCAACATGGTGCCATGCAGACTATTTGACCGGTCAACAGAGTGCAATCCGATGCTGAACAGTGAGCAAGTGACCGTATAATCACCGCAAAAGGTATATAGTGACCGTAATGAGCGTGTTCTGAAGTTCGGTGACTGTATTATGCTTTCTCTCTATAGGCCCTCCAAAACTACATCTCTACACGTTCTCGCATGTTACATCTAACAACTATGCAATACAGCACTACTACTACACTCTAACACAATAAATCATATGTGTTTTTAGTTTTACTAGATATCATATTGTTAATTAATTATTCAGTTTGCATACATTAAAATTGCCTTTGAAATGTATGGCCAGTATCATCTACCGCGCGGGAAGAATCCCGCCCTTTCCTGTTTAATCGGGTTTGTATCGATGGATCATGCGAAATAGCAAAACTATAGTACTAGTATATAGTACAAGTGATAGTTCACTGGGCCGCCGTGTCATGTACTCCTCCGTCGTAAGAGTGGAGCGCTCGCTTTCATAAATTTTCTAGTCCCTTTCGCCGACATGTGGGACATCAAGCTACCGGGTCCACGTGCCATACCAAAATATAGTGCAGAGCAGCAAGGGTGAAGCACCCCAGTCATGGCGCTAGCATAGTAATGAGCAATGAGGCGTCAAATCAGAAAGCTGCACCTTTTCCGCAGTTAAGTTGGAGGGACGGAGTAATAGTAATGCTAGTAAAAAAGAAGTTGGAGGGACGAAGCAACCATCATTTCACTCGTTGCTGAATCCGCTTCTCCCTCATCTTCTTCAAGTTAACCACGTGTTACTTCTGCCGTTGTTCTGCCTCATGTGGGATGCAGATCGGCTTGGTAAAGCACTGACACGTGGGATCGCATGTTAGCAAACCGCCAGGCCAACGTCCTCTAAAAATAAGAAACATCCCCCGCCATCCGCGCGGCAAAATCACCTCCTTTTTACTAATCTTGATTCTATAATTTTTTAAATCAATATAATTGAGATTTGTATAGATAGCACACAGGAGCAAAACCAAGTGGTACGGTAAAGGGCATCCATAATGTGTAGCCAAATGTGAAAATAGCTTTTGTCATCGATGGGAACGATTTGTGGACGGTGCTGCCAAAGCCAAAAAGATGGAACCGAACCTCCCTGATTGACTCACTGAAGGAATAGAAAAATGCAACGTCTCTCCTCTTTCTCCCTTGCTTGGACGCATGTACAGTTTAGAGCACTAAGTCTACTCCTTTGTCCCTTCTATCACAAATCACAAAGCAGTGAGGCATCAAATCACAAAGCACGGACAAAGCAACCATCATTTCACTCTTCGCTGACTCTGCTTCTCCATCGTCTTCTTCGAGAAACCACCTCACCGCACTAAGCTCTACGGACGACACTATTGTGTACTAGTAGTACTAGTACATTTATGCGTGCTTTGGTTCAATGGACTTCCTGGATGCAAATAAGGCGGTTGTCTCAGCTTGCAGGCAGCACTTGCGAATGACTTACTGATGTAGGGTAGAACCCTAATCGCTCGATCTTTCACGAAAGGAGCGGATCCCACGAAGAACATGAGGAACATGAGGGGAAAACGGGGGAAACACAAGGGGAAACACGAGAGGAAACACTAAACCAACAAGAAATAGTCACACATGTGCTAGATCCTCGAGTACATAAGAGATCACACGATCCACAATCAACAACGAATGATACAAGTAGCACGATCTTCTCTGTGACGAGGTCTTGAGGGGGCCGCCCAAGAGGGGGTCTTGATGTCTTCTCTGAAAGGAGGTCTTGAATCCAAAGGGATCTTCTCCGAAGAGGCCGCGGTCTCTCTCGTGGAGTAGATCCGATGTGGATGAGCAATGCTCTATCTCTCAAATGAGCTAAACCAATGTTAACCCTAGAAAGGATGAGGGGAAGGTCTATTTATAGTCTAAGCCACGAAGGGGTAAGTGGGAGAGAGATACAAGGCCAAAGGCCCGGCTGCACACAGGCAGGGTCGGATGTCCGGTCGGTGTCGGACGTCCGGTCGCTCGAGGAGGCCCCGTCGTCTAGAGGGCGTCGGACGTCCGTCGTTTTGCTTCAGGATGGGTGGCACCAGATTTCCGGTGAGCGTCAGACGTCCGGTGCCTGGGACTTGTCGGATGTCCTGTCTTCGTCGGTCATCCGGCGGCTGTAGAGGGTCGGACGTCCGGCGGCTTCCGGTCGTCCGGTCGCTGTAGACTTTGCAGCTCCTTCTTCTTCCATCTTCTCTTCCATGCTTCCCTCGCGGATGGTGTAGGTGTTCCTTGGCGCTTTCACTCCTCCTCGTCTTCCGAAAATACCTATGCATGCACACGAGAGGGGTGTCAAGTAGTATACCATCCTTGAAGGGGTCAAGTGAACACGTGTAAAGGAGAAGATTCACCTTTAGGTATGAGAAGTAGATGTCGCACGTGTCACTTGCCAAATGGACTCTTGACATGGTGATGTCCGTAGGATGCTCCGCATCATCCCCTCCCCCTTGGGAAATATCCGACCTCGGATCGAAATCCAAATCACCATGGGAAAGAGATGGCGTCGCCATGTAGGAGTGGTCGATCACCAAGTACTCGTCATCTTGAATCTCGAAATGGGCACTCTCCAATGCCGCACCGTCTTGGAATTCCTTCAAAAGGAGCATGGACAACAAACACTTGGAAAAACAAATGCGGTTAGCATTAGTGCAAAACCAAGCATTCAAGTGGTGATTCACCCAACAAGTGTCTTCGTCATGCAAGGCATATGGTTTGACAAAGGATTGTGACATGGCATGTAAGCACATAAATGGAGCATAATCAAGGATATCATGGGGACAAGCATGTAGATGGTTGTCATCAACCGCATGGCAAGCAAGTATGAATCATCGGTGATGCAACAAGGCAAGCAATCATAGTAATGAAGTCGTGCAAGCTAGTAGTGCGAAGATGCAACATACTAGAGTAATTCATGGCAATCATGTCATGAGAGCAAATAATAGGCATAGACAATGCACATGACATATCACAAGCACGAACACAAAGCAAGATCATAGTATCATCATAGGCATGGGCACAAAGCAAACATGGCAATAACAAGTGATATCTCCACCAAGCTTGCAAATGCACATACAAGTATGAGAATCAATCATCATGTGTAATGCAAAGAATGGGTCACAAATGCATGGCAAAGGCATAGGAATAAGCATATCATGCAAAGTGAACATGGCAAGATGGGCATAGAATGATATATAATGGACAATAACCCATAGCCAAGTGAGGGCCATGTAGAAGAAATGCGTGAAGTATTTGCACGAAGAGAGCGGTGGGAAAGACACTCCATGGGATCCCAAGTCATCATTTCTCTCTAGAGCTCGTTTTGTCAACTCGTGAGATTGCGAGGTTGACAAGAATTCATGGGTACCTACACAAAAGAGACACAAACGAAAGAGATTGTGTGTGTGCTAAATGTACACATCATCCATCATGATGTGTATGTGCACGTGAGAGTTAGCACAAGATAAGCATCGGTCAAAGAAATTTGATGCATGGTATAAGAACATGTCATCCATCATGAAAGAATAGTTATTGTGTATAACACGATGGGGATGCAAATTGAGCATACAAGTATAAGGCACAACAATAGCATTTTTATGCATGGGGAGCATATTGTGCACACAAGTGTTGGGATCATGCAATGAATGGGATGAATCAAAATCTCCTAAAATGTATGAGGAAACTATGGGGGTCTCCTCATGAGCAATATCGTAAACATCACATGGAGAAAATGGACAACATCCACAACAATGCATATCCGATGCTAGGTAGTCATGGCATGGCATATGAGATAAATGATGCAAAGGGGGCATATCAATATCATCACAAGAGAAACAAATGCCAATAACCATGGGCTTGTCATCTATGCCATATGTGCAAATTGGGTTAATTTTAATGGCATATGCATAGTCACTATGAAGAGATTGCAAATATGACATAGGATTGATCTCATGCATAGCATATGACAAGTCAAGCGGATTGGCAAACATGATGTGACCGAGAGAATTAGCACAAGAAATCCTATGTAACATGGCATCACAACTAATAGACTCCACATGGCAATCATCATACTCATCATAAATGGGTAAATCCTCGCATGGGGAAGTCACACTAGCATGAATCATGGAAATAGGTTGATCAACATCATGCAAGCAATCGATGTCAAGAATGTCCACTAGTGGGACTAGAGCATCACCTTCACCTATGTTACCTTTGTCATTCCACTCATCTGGTGTAGGTGAGGTGGGAAAGACCAAATGGTGGTCATCTTCATCTTGATGGAACCATGTGGGGGTGCATCATATTCCACTATGGCCATCGTCTTGTCCAAAGGGAGGACGTAGTCGTCGCGAATCGGTGCGTCATCATATATGGGACCTAGCACCAAATGAGAAGACACAATAGAGGTAGAGGTCAAGTCGTTAGAAATGCAAATGGCCTCACATGCCCTACCAACTATCACACTCTCTCTATGTGGTGGTTCACTCACTCCCTCAAGGTAGGTGCACTCAATCTCACGTATGGTGAAGTCACTCATCTCACTCAAATGGTGGGGGTTGTGGCTCTCCTCACATGGGAATTGTGGTAACACATCATATATGGGGCTAGTGGTGAAGTCACTCTCACTCTCAATATGGTGTAAAAAGTCACTCAAGTCATCATACGTCGTCGTGGTCGAAGGGAAAATCCCATGCTCAACCATCTCGTTGTTGTCGCCGTGGAAGAAGGCCGAAGATGGCACATCATCACTCTCGCCTCCTAAGATGGAAGCATTATCCTTGCTCATCACCATGTCGCTCGCCTCCAAAGCATGTTCCTTGATTGGCCCCATAGTCGTAGTCGTCGCCGCCGCACCGTCTTGAAAAAGAGTCATGGAGGACTCGACATCATCAATGCCACAAAGAGAGATGGCGATGAAGTCGAACTTGGGAGCATAATCTTGGAGCTCGTCGGGCTTGGACATCTTGGTGGTACTATCCTCATGCTCGTTCTCATGGAGCTTGGTCATCGTGAAGTGAGCTTGGGGTGGAGAAGCTTTGGCCTTCATGAGTTCTTGTTCTCCCTTGAGAGCACCAATGTAGTTGTCGTCGAGGGACTTTTAGTTCTCGAGGAAGATCATCTTGGAGATGTCATTGTGCAAGCCCATCATGAAGTGGAACTTCATCGAAACGGGGTCGTCCACACCGGCTCATCGCAAGGCAATCTTCATCTCCTTGAAGTACTCGTCGATGGACTTGGATCCTTGGATGGTGTTCTCCAATTGGCGTTGAAGTTGTTCTGTGTAGGTTGGAGGCACGAACTCTCGCCACAAAACTCTCTTCGTCTTGGGCCAATTCATGTCATAAGTCTCCGAAGGTGCGTGAAGCCACCATGTGGACGTGTAGTCATGGAAGTTCCTTGTGGCGCACTTCACTTGATCTCCGGGAGGAACTTGATGTAGCTTGAGGTAGTTGTCCATCAAACGCTCCCAGTCGATATACTCCTCGGGTTCTTGAGTCCCATAGAAAGGAATCGTGTGGTCGATGTCGAGGTCGTAGTAGCTCGTGGAAGTCGCGGACTTGATCTTGGGGAGCTTCTCTTAAGATTCTTGTGGGCGAATATGTCGTATATCCGAAGGCAAATATGCCTTGAAGTCGCTTGGCGAAGATGCCAAGGGAGATGGTGAAGTCATTGAGCGGTTGTTGGTGTTGAGCTCTTGACCTTCACGTCCTTATTGGTGATGGTGTTGATGCCGATGTGATTTTGCCGGAGATGGTAGCTCGGAGGCATGTGCTCTTGAGCATCTTCTCGAAGATGAGGAAGACCTCTTGTAGGACTTGATGAGGGCTTTGATCTCCACCATTTGAGTTTGCATCTTGGCGTCGTTGGAGTTGTTCGTGGCATCGAACTCGTCGTTGTTGTTGTAGACCGAAGATGAAATGCCTTGCCTATCCATCACAAGACTCAAGCAAATGTGAGTGGGAGAAAGAGAAGAACTATACCAAATGTACCTTGACCTATGTTGAAGATGGATCAATGATCACTCAATAGTAACAAGGAAATAGCACAATTGGTACCGATCTTGTCGATTTCTCACACCTACACAAGTAAGGCTTATAGTGGAGCTCGGTGAGGATAGTGGCACAAAAAATTTGATGCAAAATGTTAGCAAGAGTCAATAATGTTGAAAGAGATTCACAAATGCATAAGTGAAACAAGTAGACCAATAGCAATATGTGGCACATGGAAACACACACACGGATAGATAAATGGGGTCGTGCAACCAAGGATGAGCACAAAATGTGGAATCCACGGAAAACACTCGTGTTGCACAACTCAAGAGAGACGCTAGCACAATTGCTCTATAGCCGGATACGACACTTGTGCACAACCTATAAGATGTAAAATGTAACAACTTCTATCCCAAGTATTCTATGTATGTATGGTTCCCGGTGTTATGATCCAAGATGATCTTATATGCAATGTGGTATGATGCTATGGCTATTGCTTACAAGCTTCTTTGCTCTTTCTCTTTTGCTTAAAAGCTTATTCTTTCTTTTTTTGTATATGGCCACTTTGCGAAATGCACAAAACAAGATAGCGATTGTGTATATGCGGGAACAAACTTGTGCCACAATGGTTGATATGATACCAAGATGATACCGATATGATATGGTATGTATGCAATGTATGGTGTAGATCACTAATGTGCACAAGTAACGTTGCCGGCAATACTCAAATGGCTAGTCTCGATAGGCAAGTGACGCAAAATGGGCTAGGGGTTAACAATGTAATGGCAAGGGAATATACAATGGAGGGATACCACGATACCAAGATGATATGGAGGTTACCGTCCTTGGCGATGATGAGTGGCGGTGATCTTGATGGAGATACCAAGATGATGGAGACTCGTCCCTAAGTAGCCAAAACACCTTAGGAAACGGAAAAACCGCGAACTCAAAATCTCAAACATCAAATGTCAAAATGGTGGTAGCGGGATGCGGTGGTGGTTGCGGAAGCTCAAAGGGATTGCGGAAATGCAATGATGGGTTATGCGAGTAGGCAATGCAGAAGTGGAGGTTAAGGTGGTGGACTATACACGGTGTCGAAGTTGGAGGCACGGTCCCTAAGTAGCTGAAACACCTTAGGAGACACAGCTCACAACACAAACAAAATTGGGTTAAGTTAGGGTGTCGGGAGTGTGAGGTGGGCAAAACTATGCGTAAGTTATGGTGGTGGTGGTTGATGAATAAGCAACCGTCCCTAAGTAGCCTAGACACCTTAGGAGACTCAAATCACTCCTCAAGCAACCACTAATGCGATGGGGAACAAAATTGGTTAGGTTGCGGAAGTTGGTGGTGGAGTAGCGGATGAATGTGGTGGAAGCCCTAGGCAAAGATACCAAAATTCACAAACTTTGATGGAGTAAAAAGATGTTGGTGGTATTTTTGTTGGAAGGGGGATGTCAAGAGCTTTTCAAAGAGCTAAAGAACGCGAAAATCGGACTCCGGATGAATTAGTTATGGACAAAACAAAAATCAGCCAAAATACGGAACTACACGTTACGGACGTCCGAAGATGGTCGGACGACCGGTGGCCGGACGTCCGGGCGGGCTCGTAAATCTGTTAATTTGGCTCGGGTTAGGGGTTCCGGTCGTCCGGAAAAGGTCGGATGTCCAGTCTATCAAGGGGCTCCAGATGTCCAAGAAAGGCCGGTCGTCCGGTGGGTCGGGGTCAACGCGAGATGCGAGATCCGGGGCGCGATTTTGGGCGGAAAATGATGATATTGGGGTCAAAATTGATGAGATTTCGTGGGTGAAAGATGGGGAAACTTGGGGAAATGCTAGATCCGCTCGAAACCAAGCAAATCCATGGATCAAATCCAACAAAACTTCCTCAAACCAACAAATCACAAAAAAATTGGGGCTATTTTTGGTGGGGATTTTCAAAATTGGGGAAGAACACAACAAAATTAGGCTAGAAAACACAATGGGGAGGCTCCGAAATCATGATCAACGTGGCTCATGATACCAAGATGATGTAGGGTAGAACCTTAATCGCCCGATTTTTCACGAAAGGAGCGGATCCCGCGAAGAAGACGAGGAACACGAGGGGAAAACAGGGGAAAACACAAGGGGAAACACGAGAGGAAACACTAAACCAACAAGAAATAGTCACACATATGCTAGATCCTCGAGTACATAAGAGATCACACGATCCACAATCAACGACGGACGATACAAGTAGCACGATCTTTTCTGTGACGAGGTCTTGAGGGGGCCACCCAAGAGGGTGTCTTGATGTCTTCTCCGCAAGGAGGTCTTGAATCCAAAGGGATCTTCTCCGAAGAGGCCGCGGTCTCTCTCGTGGAGTAGATCCGATGTGGATGAGCAATGCTCTATCTCTCAAATGAGCTAAATCAATGCTAACCCTAGAAAGGATGAGGGGAAGGTCTATTTATAGTCTAAGCCACGAAGTGGTAAGTGGGAGAGAGATACAAGGCCAAAGGCCCGGCTGCGCACAGGCAGGGTCGGACGTCCGGTCGGCGTCGGACGTCCGGTCGTCCGGAGGGCGTCGGACGTCCGTCGTTTTGCTTCGGGATGGGTGGCACCGGATTTCCGGTGAGCATCGGACGTCCGGTGCCTGGGACTTGTCGGACGTCCTGTCTTCGTCGGTCGTCCGGCGGCTGTAGAGGGTCGGACGTCCGGCGGCTTCCAGTCGTCCAGTCGCTGTAGACTTTGCAGCTCCTTCTTCTTCCGTCTTCTCTTCCATGCTTCCCTCGTGGATGGTGTAGGTGTTCCTTGGCGCTTGCACTCCTCCTCGTCATCCGTGAAGTTCTGACAATCCCTATGTATGCACACGTAGTATACCATCCTCGAAGGGGTCAAGTGAACACGTGTAAAGGAGAAGATTCACCTTTAGGTATGAGAAGTAGATGTCACACGTGTCACTTGCCAAATGGACTCTTGACATGGTGATGTCCGTAGGATGCTCCGCATCACTTACCGTGGTCTCCCTCAATGGTGTTCTCCGTCTAACGCACTTCGCCAAACCACAACGTTCGAGATATCGTCGACATCACCGCAATGGGGAAGGAAGTCAAATAGTTACTACCTCCATATTTTTTGTACATCAGGCCAGTATATCAAAATTACAATTTGCAAAAGGCCACTAACACTAATCGAGGCAAAATTGATGGGGTTTGCCTCATACTAGCAACCAAGGACATTAATGTACCCTTGCATGCATGCGGAAGTGAGAAGGTTTGTTTGCATGGCGCTGCATTAATCAAGCGATGAGGAGTGAGATGGTTAGCTCTTTGGGCTTTGGAGAAAAAATACGCATTAATTGACATGTCAAACGATGATTTATATCGAACCGCACCCTCACACAGTCGCTCTTGCACGCCGCGGTCGCGCCGCACCCTCACACCGTCGCTCCTGCAGGCCGCAAACCCAACCAAGAGAACGCACCCTCACTGACACGTGCTACCACTGACAGATAATTTTCGTTCATACATTATGTTTATCCAACCGCATGTTGGGGTGGATCCATACGTCCCGTGCGGTGGTCTGTTGGGGAAGAAGAAGAGGTGAGGAAGAAGGGTTAGGAGACGTAGGATATTCATCCAACTGCCTGAAATGGTAGACTGACCCAAATGATGAAAGTCAGGCGACTTGCATAACAATATATGTTTTTACACAGCAAAAGATCCCTAAAAACAATGACATAAAGAAAAACTATCACTCTTCGCGGAACGAGACAGCCTCGTCCTCTTTGGCTGCCGGCACGAACCAGTCGTAGCTACCGACATGCGTCTCTGCATCGTGGTTGTCCTCGCCCTCCAGCTACTCGTTCATGCAGAGCATGTAGGTGCTCTCCACGGATGAGAGCACCGCCCGGTTCATGTCGATGATGTCCGGTTCCGCCTGCAGGAGGGCCTCGATGGCAGCGGCATCTGCGCGCTCCGCGTCGAGTTGAGCCTCCGCCACCCAGTTCAAGTCCAGGACGTACGGTTCCACCTGCAGGAGGGCCTCGATGGCAGCGGCATCTACGCGCTCCACGTCGAGTTGAGCCTTCGTCACCCGGTTCACATCCACGACATCTGGTTCCGCCTGCAGGAGATCCTCGATGTCAGCGGCATGCGTGCGCTCCGCGTTGAGTTGAGCCTCTGCCTCCCAGTCCTCCTTTAGTATCGCCAGGTTGAACCGTTGGTCCGCCTGCACCATGGGGGACCCGGACGCCGGCACGAAGTCGACGTCCATCATCTCATAACCATCGGGGGCCTTCTGCGTCGCGACCTCCGCCATGAACATTGGATCGGATTCCTCCTCTTAGCTTGGCTCCAGAGAACTTGGGGATTGGTCCACCACAAAGCGAGCTTGGGAATGGAGGTCTGTGGCGCCGACCGCCGCCGCGATTTCTGCGCAGCGCTCCAGCGTCAGCATCTTGTAGTACGTGATCTTGCGGCGCACCATGGCTTTTCGGCAAACTAGGGGACGCTTGATGCGGGCTAGGGGATCGAAAGGTGGGGGAATGGGCTGGAGAGGAGGTGTGGTTTTGGGGCAGTGGCTGGCATAGGCCGAGCAGTGAAGGTTCTTGTGTGAATAGTGGTTTCAGTGACGACCGGTCAATCGGTTTTGACTGTACATTGTTCTTGTCGTGTTCCCGTTGCACCCCGGCACGCTGGACCCTCCACGCCATTCACCGAATGGAACGCGCTTCATCTTGCATTTTCGCTCGCTTGTGGGACCGCAGTTGAGAGCAAACCGACGTCCCTCCCCCTCCCCCGCCTGCGTCATTTATACTACCACTCCCTTTGTTTTATGCGGATTAAATAAAAACAGAGGGAGTATACTACGGATGAGGATCCCCTGACGTGGCCGAACCCATTGAGTAACTGACATGTGGGGCCTAGCAAGCATGGGTCTGCCAGTAAGTGACCGAAAGGGAGGGTAAGGTAGGGATCCTACATCAGAGGATCCACTTCCACTACTACTCCCTCCTTCCATCTACACGTCCTAATGCGTTTTTCGAGGCTAACATTGACCAAATGTTAGAGTAATAATATATGACATGCAACTTACACAAAGCATACGGTCAAATTTGTATGTGAAAGGAGCTTCCAATGATATAATTTTCACATTACACATCTCATGTACTATTAATATTGTCAATAGTCAAAGGCGGTTTTGAAAAACGCATTAGAGCATGGTTAATAATATAGCCAGCCGATGGCTATAAGGAACTACCATGTCATCTATAGCCATCATATATATGCACTCATACAATAGTGTGGGCTATAAGGTTGGATATTTCCCACAAAAAATAATATAAAAGGTTGGCTATTGTATTAGTACTTTTTCCCATCTCCTCTCTACTATCTCTTTCTTCATATTTATTGTATTTACCTAGGAATGTGTATATAGCTAGGCTCTTGCATGAGAGCTCACTCCCCTTATTTTTTCACATCTCTCTCCTTCACATCAGCAAAAGTGCCATGTAAGTTGGCTCTTAATGGCTATTAGGTTCGCTCTAAGCATTTAATATTTGCATGATCAAGGTATATGATTGGAAGAGAGTTGCATGCATACTTTTTTTCTTAATCTATGTGTTATGGCCGTGCTGTAGAATATAAGAGCCCGCTTCACTCTCTCTCCTCTCTTCTCACTCCTCCAAGTAGGATTTTAATGACATGACAAGTCTTATAGCCTGCTGACTAGGCCTTATTAGACTTGCTCTTAGGCCCTATATAAATGGAAGAGGGAGTACTATGAGCACTTCATACTCTACTACAAATGTTGTCAGTACTCCACTAGTACTATTGGACAGGGAGATTAAAAAGTTACAATTGGACTGGCTATACGTGGTGAAATCCTAGTAGGAAGAGCATGCGCGAGAACAAGCACATTCACGTGGTTGAAAACAAATTGGAAACCATCTTTATTTGAATACAAATCTAGGAGTATTTATGAATCTAACAATATTGATTGGGTGTTGTTGAATGTTGATACTTTTTTCTGTAAGTTTGATCAAAGTAGAGATACTTTGACTACACATAAAACTTATATGTAAACTAGAAAGAATCGGAGGGAGTATATTGTACGTTCAAAAGAGAAACGAACACTGAATACCCTTTATATATGATTTGTCGATCCTATGATCACCGGTTCAAAATTTTGAATCCGCCTTAGGTATCACACATGCACCCACTCGTTTTCTCTCGATTTCATCTCAGGGTCCGGAGATCGGTTGAAAGAGGACTAGGGTGGGTACGATACATTCGTTTTGCTTATGAACGTACAATATACTCCCTTTGATCCCCACAGACCCCCCCCCCGTGGGTCATTTCTATCATTCTATGATAGAAACAGACCAAAACTTTATCTCCTTGCACGACAAACAATTGATCTCTCAAACATCAATCGATCTCGTCAAGATGTGTCGGGGCATGAACTGAATGGGATGTCAAAACTAAGATGGGAAGTGACACGTAGTGGAGGCAAAGTGAAACTTTAAATGGACCGTTTGTTTGTATGCATGTCGTACAAATTACAACATTGGAAATACAAGCGAATGATACTCGGCGAAATGTTCAAATGACGCATGCGAGAGGATGGACTCGACCGGAGGGCGGCATGATCAATGGAGAAGAGTGTTGGAGAGGAATGAGAAATAAGAACTACCGCATGATTATACTTGAACGGCTCAAGTAAACAATAAGTTGTCTCGTTTTCCCTTCCGTCTTGGTCACGGAGTAAGATACTCCCTCTGTTTTTATTTAGTCTGCATATTAGGTTTGACTAAAGTCAAACTTCATAAAATTTGACCAAGTTTATAGAAAACTAACAAGATGCCCATGCCTTGCACGGAACATCAAGATCTTGTGGGAGAAAAGGATGAACGAGGGAAGGCCTTATCTGCAAATGTGGAGAGGAGTGCAGGTAAATTTTCATAGTTTCCATCCTATCCGTTAGATATAGATCGGACGGCCTATATAGCAGGATGGCAGGCACACCATCATCACCAACTCTGCTTTTTATGTACACTAGCAAGATGCCCGTGCGTTGCATGGAACATTAAGATGCATTTGTATGAGTAGTTTATCTTGTGGGAGAAAAGGATGAATGAGGGAAGGCCTTATTAGCAAATGTGGAGAGGGGTGTGGGCTTCTTTTTGCAAAATTGCCATAGCTTCCTTCCTATCCATCAGATATAAATCGGACGGACTCTTATAAAAAACAAAGTTGGTGATGATGTTGTGCCTTCCATCCTGCAATATAGGCTGTCCGATTTATATCTGACGGATAGGAAGGAAACTATGGCAATTTTGCAAAAAGGTACCCACACATCTCTCCACAATTGCAAATAAGGCCTTCCCTCATTCATCCTTTTCTCTCACAAGATAAAGTAGTCATACAAATGCATCTTGATGTTACGTGCAACGCACGGCATCTTGCTAGTAAGAGTAGAAATATGAACATTTACAATAGCAAATATATATGATGTGAAAGTATATTCAATAATGAATCTAATGGTATTGATTTGTTATTGTATATGTTATTATTTCTGTCTATGAACTTTGTCAAAGTTTACAAAGTTTGACTTTGAGCAAAGCTACAATGCAGAGTAAATAAAAATAGAGGGAGTACGTAGGGACTAGTGTAGTTACTACTGCCGGAACATGGTAAGTTGGACCCCTAAATGCGGGCACGGACCGGGCACACTTCAATTATTCTTTCAAACAGTCGGACACCTACATTTAGCACACCATCCGGCTACTTCATCAAGTGTTACGCTTCGCTACTTGAAAAGGAAAAGGGTGGCACCGTACCCAAAACCACCACACTTGGGGCTAGGGTAACAACTTGGTATTGTACCACATTTGAACCAGGGCACAAAAACCATCTGTTCTACGCATAATGCGCAACACGGAGCACTTACTCTCGAATATGGCCGAGAAAACAGGGAAACCGACATGTGGGGCACACCAGTCGGGACGACGTGGCGCAGACTAGTCCAATGGAGGAGCTGTCCCACGACCTCCTCGCCACCGGCAACCGTTCATGTGGGTCGTGGGGGCCAGCAACATGGCGCAGCTCCAGCACCGCCTCTGGACAGGGCGACCGCGGTTAGCGACACGGTCATCATTGCTGGACACGGTCGGTTTCAGTGTGCTGAGGGTGGTGTTAGCACTGTGGCACGACCAGCAGATCAACACCCGGCTCGTCGAGGATGCACGGGGTGCCGAAGTGCGCACGCGCCGTGACGTGTCCGCGGAGTGGTGTAGCGTGGCCAACTGCATTCCCAGGACCTGATACCATGCGGGATCGTCTTGCTTCTTCAATGACATGTGGGGTCGCATGTGAGCAAAGGGCATCTCCAACGTTGCCATGACCACAACTGACTACCCTGGCACACCAAAAACCCTCGTCCCTCGCGTCATCGCGCGGTGCATTCCCAGCCGGCACCAACTACCCGCATTCATGTCGTCCGTCCGTATGCCGTCGTTAAGAGGCTCGGTGCCCGAGGAACAAACTCCGGCGACTTAATGACGCGCCCGGACTCTTTGGCCTCACCAAAATGTGCTACTTAAAGCGGCAATGCCCAGCTAACCTCCACACCATAGCGCATCATCGTGCTACCTGGCACCACATCCGCCATGATCGCGAGCGCGAACGCTCTACGGGAGAGCTTTGTCTTCGGGGATGAAGCTCGAGGTCGCCGCCCTCGCTCAAGTCACCGCTCGCGACGCAATAGCGGCGTAGCTGGACGCGGACGTGACCGCACAAGCGGTGGCCACGATGCCGGCCGACGACGAGAGCACCGTCAGCCACACGTCCTACTTGCCGCCGTCCAATGTCCAGCGCCGCCGAGGTCAGGGACTCCTCCGAGGACGAGTAGGGCATGGAAGGCGGCAGGGCATGATGTACCAATTGGCCGGTCCGTCTGCCGTGTTCTACTCTTCCTCACTGGAGACCGCACCTTCGTCTTGAACCCCGCCCCCGTACATGGAGATCGCAGATGGAGGACGCTGGTCGCCGCCGTAGAATAGGTTTAGGGTTGGGTTTCTTTTATTTTTCTGTCCTATAAAAGTTCGAAATGTAATGAAAATCTACTGTGTTTGCATTAATCTCTGTCGGTGTATATGAACTTTCACAATAATATAGTATATTGTAGGAGTACTAGCAAGATGCCTTTGCATTGCACGGAACATCAAGATCTTGTGGGAGAAAAGGATGAACGATAAACAATCTTGCTAGTACTCCATCATCAGCTGTATATTGTAGGAGAGGGAAGGTACTATCGGACGGCCTATATTGCAGGATGGCAGGCACACCATCATCACCAACTCTGCTTTTTATTGAACCAAGACAAAGCTAACATGCCAAGTAAATAAACACATAGGGTCTACATAAACAATTTATCTTAGGCACTCCAATAGTACGTCCACTACACATTCACGCATTTCACATCTTTCTACATCTACGGGAACCTACGAAAGGGTTAACGTAAATTGCCTCTCTCTCTCCTCCCTGATTTTCATGGTGGTGGGCCCCTCCCTCCCCCAATCTACAATCAACAGCTCACATGTTTCACATTACGTTAAGTACGTAACTGGGATTGCGTAGGTGTAGCATTACTCATCCAAAAAAATCTACTAAGCCAACCTCCCAGCATATCGCGCGGGAAAAGACCCGGCCACGCCGTTTTAGTCGGGATTACCGGATTACTAGTAGTAGTATCAATGGATCGCACGAAGCACCAAGTTTTTTTTGAGGGGGCTAAGCACCTAGTTTAAAAGGAAAAAAGGGGTACACTCACAGCACCCCTGTCGCGGGCGCATTGCACCCCACACATGTTCGGTCCTGCACACGGCTCACGCAAACGAAACGCGCTTCGGCTTGCCTCTTCACTCACACGTGGGACTGCACTTGGAGAAACCGACCATGCGCCAAACTCCCCCCGCCCACCGTGCGCCCCCCCCCCCAAAAAAATTCCCCCCAAATCCCAAATTCAACCGCCCTTCGGCCAACTAGCCCATAATATTCCCCAAACCCCCCTCCCCCTCGTCCCCCTCCACTCCATTCGCTCTGCAAAATCCGCCCTTCCCGCCGCGCCGATACGTCGGCACCGCGGTTCCTCAAGGGGACGCACGGCAATCCTCTCGCTCCCACAGTACGCTCTCGTAGACTGCCGTCCTCGAGCCACACAGCCACCGCTGGCGACGTTCTTGTGGAGGCGCGCGGCGGTCAGCGCCGCCACTGCTGGCGACGTTCGTGTGGAGACGCACGGCGGTCAGCTTCTCCCACGGTACGTGCATTCTAGACTGAGGCCCTGTGCATGTCGCTGTAGCGCTGAATGTTAGCTGATAGATGCTGTTAATCTCACTGTTTGCCGAAGTAGTTTACAGTCAATATGCTCTGCTTAAGAAGCTTCCTTGCCCTGTTCTGCAGTCAATCTGGTTAGCTGAGATGGCATGCCAAGCCCAATTAGTTGCTAAAATATCCTGCCATATATTTATTGTGAGGTAGATTGCCATGGTCTAGTAGCCAATCTGTTAGGTGAAATAGCTCTACACTGTTTTATACTCGATCTTTGTTGCTGTGATGGCCTTCGATAGTTTGATGGCTGTGTGCTCAGCCTCATTGACTGTTGAAACAGCCTGCCATAATTTAGCACTCAAATATGTTTGATGAATTAGCTTTAAATATATTTCGTTACTTAGATCTGCTCGTCCAAATATCTTGCCATGGCTTTAGACATCGACCTAGCTATTTTTTCTGGACTTCATAAAAAAGCATATATGTTTTTCCTGTAATATCTAGTAGAAGAACTAATTTGTATGTCTAACAGATGGACAGGACTTCTATAACTTCTGCTCGAGGATTCTCCGCTGCATATGTCGAGGGGGTTGAAAACTTCATGAACTTTATCAGAGCTGAGTACGGTGGTCCAAAATCAGATGTGCTCTGCCCGTGTAGTAGTTGTATGAATTCAGTTACAAGACCCCAGTCAACTGTGCAAAATCATGGATGTCAGTCACATATCCTAGGTGGGTTCATCATGGTGAAGCTGTGAACGTTAATGTTACTGACTACATGGAAGCAGCAGATCACCATCTTGATCTGCCTAATGCTCAGGTGGAAGAGGAGGAGGAGGAGGTGGTGGTGGTGGCAGTGCCAGTGAGTTTGACCAACATTGAAACAATGCTACGAAATGCTCGTGCATTTCGTGAACTTTCACCTGCAGAAGAAAAACAGTGGGCCCGCATGTTGGAACAATGCAACATGACTGTCACCCCAGGAAATAAGCTGTCAGTATTCTCAGCTATGGTCACCTTTCTTTAGGTGAAGACATCTGAGCGGATGACCAATAAATCATTTGATGCGATGTTGGCTGCTTTTCGCAAAGCTTTCCCAGATGCGTCTGAGCTGCCACACACCTAAAGTAAAAAATGAAGAATTTCCTTCGTGCAGTTGGAATTGGATATGATAAGATCCATGTTTGTAAGAATAATTGTGTTTTGTTCCGAAAGGATTATGCCAACTTAAGTGAATGCCCGAAATGCAAATCATCAAGATGGAAAGATGGCGATGCTGTGAAGAGGATTCCTCGTAATGTTCTGAGACATTTTCCAATTACACCAAGATTGCAGAGGTTGTTTCATGATGCTAAAACAAGAGAGGATGTATTGTGACATTCTAGGAACCAGGAGTACAGATATCAGAATGTAATGAGCCATCCATCACATGGTAGTGAGTGGAAAAGCTTCAATCAGAAACACAAAAAGTTTGCTGCTGACCCGAGAAACATTAGACTTGGCTTAGCTTCAGATGGATTTAACCCATTTGGCCACCAGAGCGCCACATATAGCATGTGGCCAGTGCTTGTTATCCCTTACAACATGCCTCCAAATGTCTGCACCAAAGAATCAAACTACATGATGGCCTTGCTCATCCCAGGTCCAAAAAGTCCTGGAAAGGATTTTGATTTATTCATGGAGCCTCTTGTGGAGGAACTTCAACAGCTATGGAGGGGTGTTCTCACTCGAGACCTATATAGCAGCCCACCAGCTCTGCGTGCTGTTATAATTTGGTGCATCCATGATTATCCGGCTTTGGGCACTATGTCAGGGCGAACGACACATGGTTACAATGCATGTGTTCGCTGTGACAGGAATCCGCTGTCATACGCAATACTTAGCAAGATCTGTTACATTGGACACCGCCGTTTCCTTGCCAAGGACAAGCCGCGTCCTACAAAATACCGAAGACATGTGTTCAATGCAAAGCATGAAAACCGCGATGCGCCAAAGAGGCTCACCGCCGATGAGTTGCAAGTGGAATTAGAGAAGGTCAGGCATATTACACCAGGAAACCATCCTGATAATGGTAGCGGGAAAAGGAAGCGTGGCAGGGCAGAAGAGAGATTATTGTTTACCCGCAGGTCCACTTTGTGGGACTTGGAGTATTGGAAAGATTTGGATCTGCGGCATAATCTTGATGTGATGCACATCGAGAAAAATATATGTGACAGCATTATCGGCACACTTCTTAATATTGAAGGCAAGATGAAAAATACCTTAAAATCTAGGATTAATTTTAAACACCTGGGTATCAGAAAGGATTTGCAGGTGCAAGATGAAGGTAAACCACGGGATATGGCACCAGCTGTGTACGTCTTGGACAAGGCAAAAAGAAAAGAATTCTGCGAGGTCCTGTCACGTGTGAGATTCCCACATGGATTTGCTTCCAACCCTGAAAGGAGAGTCAGTGCAAATGGAAACAAGGTACAAGGGTTGAAAACTCATGACTGCCACGTCCTACTTCAAAGGGTTTTACCTGTTATCCTTAGAGGATTGGGCCGCCCTGACTTATACAGAGTAGTTGCAGAGTTGGGACAATTCTTTAGGGAACTCTGCAGTAGAAATATCAAGGTAGATGCTTTGGAGCGTCTTAGAGACAATATACCAACTATCCTATGCGACCTTGAGAAGATATATCCTCCAGCCTTCTTTGATGTGATGGTGCATTTGGTTGTTCATCTACCTGATGAGGCACTACTTAGAGGTCTAGTACAGTATGGCTGGATGTACCCTATTGAAAGGTGGCTCGGCACTCTCAAGGGCTATGTTAGGAATAGAGCTAGACCCGAGGGTTCCATTGCAGAAGCCTGCATTGCTACAGAAGCACTGAAATTCTGCTCAAAATACATTGAAACAGTTGATCAACTTAGCAAAGAGGTCGATGAAGACAATCCCAGGCTCAATGTTTTTGATTATTCTATTCGAGTTACAGGGAAGAGTCGACAAGAGGACACACCTAAAGATTTGGACAAAATGGTTTGGTATGTGTTGAATAACTATCCTGAGATACTACCTTATATCAAGTGCTAAGTACTGCAGCTTATACATTGTAATCTACTAAACTTGCAACGCATTTTTATATATTTAGATGTTTGACGCGATCACTATGTTCTGCAGCATCCAAAAAAAGGAGTTACTGCTGCAAAATCCAAGAAACATTGACAAACTGGTTATGGCAGGATTTGCGAAATGGTTCAAGAGCCATGTAAGCTTTTGAATTGCACTGTCAGTTTTTTTAATATATTGAGTACATAAGATGATCAGCTTGTCTATTTTCTAACCATAGGTTAAGAAGATGCGGGAGGATGGGCAGGTAGTTGATGATGCCCTTTACACACTAGCAATGGGTCCTGATACTCGGGTAAGACATTATGAATCTTGCGTTGTTGGAGATGTGCGCTACAACACCCTTGCACGCGACGAAGGCAGGAAGACACAAAACAGTGCCATCATGAGCACGGATATGTACGGCATAGAGACAACTGAAATGTATGCTAACATAACAGACATTGTTCAGTTGCAGTATATCTCCAGTTTCGAGGATCATCGGTGTGTGGTTCTGTTGTGCTGTCATTGGTATAACATGTTTTCCAGGATCGCAAAACCCAGAGCTGATGATTATTTCAAATCCATCAATGTCAAGACGGCGTACCAGACCAACGAGCCTTTTATTTTGGCAAATCAAGCAACACAGATATTTTTCTTGGAAGACACATTTGCACGTAGCGATGACTGGAGAGTATTGCAAAGGTTTGAGCAGAGGAATTCGTTTAATGAAGTTGCACAACAAGATGATGCTTACACTGCTCCTGATGTAGAAGATTCCACAGATGTTCCTAATATCTTTGAGAACCATCACGTCAATGACGATGGCGAAAAGATTGCCTGTCGTGCTATGGACATACAAGAGTTGATCTAGAAGAAGCCAACGTTCGAGGACATTGAGGATGAAGAAGAAGATGACACTCTAGGGAATTACGATTCAGACTGATACACATGGCGAAGATGTTGACGCTGCTGCTGCGGATGATGATTAGATTGCTTTTGTCGTATTTGCCTGTCAGAAGACGTTTTTTATCTACTATGTGAAATTGTGTTTGCTATGACAATTGAAACCTGATGAACGTGTTGTTTAGTATTTTGCTGTGAGAACATCACGTGTTATGTATGTTCATTTGTGTTTGGTGATTGTATGACGACTAAAACATGATGACATTGTTGTTTAGTTGTACTCATATTTGGCTGTGAAACTTGAATTTGATGACATAGTTTGCTGTTGGACTGCAATTTGCTCGACGTCTTCGAATGGGAACAAAGCTGACCCGACAGGGCCTCTGCTAATTTATTTATTTATTACCAAAAGGGCCTATGCTATTTATTTATTTATGAGCAAAAGGGGATACCCCCCGATTTCTGTTAATAGAAATCATTAGATGTTCACAACACTACGCCCAGCCTGCTACACAGGTTTCATTCATTACTAGTTTCAACAAAGTGCTCATGTCATAGCCACTGAATACATCACGAGTGCTACATACACTGCAAATAAAGAGACAATCATCCTACAGAGCACATCGATTTTGCCCATTATCTTCACAAGCTCTTTCATCTCCTCATTGCTGTCAAGGCCGTTCAGCAGCTGTTGCTTGGCCATGATCAGAGGAACTGCATCTTTAACCTTCTGCTCTTCCTCTTCTGCCGTTCCTTCAGTTACTTGTCCAACACCCCAACCTGCTGGTATTGGGATTCCTCGGCTAACCAAATAATCAGCGTAGTTGCGTTCCCCCACATCAGCAACTTCCTAGAAATACAAATCACACGAATCTTCCCTTTTCTGCACGAATCAAATTGGAAGATCATCAACCAAACTATTAAAAATATCAGCAACTAAAAGAAGCAGATAAACACTTAAACATATTATTACCCCATGATTTAGGCATTTGTAGAAGACTCGGCCAGGGTTGAGGATTGTGGTTGAGATGCGACGGATGACTCTGCGTGATTTGCAGCAGTGGCACCACACCAACGGCGGGGGGTTGCGATGAGCAACCAGCTGCGGTGCGTGTGCCGGCGGGGTGTGATGAGACCCACAGGCGATGGTATGGGTGGTGACTTGGCGCATATCTAGTTGTTGCCTGCTGAAGAGCAGGTGGACGAGCAGCCAGCGAACATGTGCGGCTAGAGCTTCTGATGCTAGGCAGAGTAAGTAGAGAAGAGGAGAAGTGAACATTGGATATGTCAGTTTCATTACTTACAGGGTAGCATAGCATCATATATAGTCATAGTCTAGGTTTGGATTCGAACCAGCTACAGGAGCACGTCTCTCTTTTTTCTAAAACTAAGCAACGTCTCTTTACTGGTACACTAGCTTGTTCCGTACGCCTTCTCAAGTCTTTGATTTTCTTTCTTTTTTTGCGAGGAAGAAAGGAGGACAAAATTGAGATTTCCTGGGACTCGAACCCAAATCTCTCCATTGAAAACCAAGGGTGCTAGTCACTTATGTGGCGAACGTTCCCTGGGAGGAGGACAGCAGACGAACGCATTTTCCCCGCAGTTTTAGTTGTGACGCAAGATCGAACGGTCGCAGTTTCGGGAATGTTATCAGGCGAACGAGCCCAGTTTTTCTTTTCTTCCTATATATAAGAAGTATGCTACTTGGTGTCATCTTAGTCAACAAACGATTGTGCCAACCTTGACCATTGGATTGACATTCAACGTCTGTCGTGTTTCTTCAGTATCTTCTTCCTCCAGCCGCCAAAGCCAAACCAGCGCCGGTGGGACCGCCTGCTCCCGCCTCCCACGGCTAGATGTGCCGCCGCGCACGCATCGTGGCCACATCGCACCCTAAAACTCTACGCATCTTCCCCGGCTCCTGTTTGTTCCCTTCCGAGGCCTCACCATGGTCCTCCGCTTTGGTTCGCTTGCCGCGGCGCTGCCCTCCAGTGTTGTCAACATGGTCGATAACCGAGAGGAATAAGGAGATGACTATACATGGTGAGGATGGCAGTAGGGGGCCAGCAGCGCGCGTAGTAATTTTGTTTTTTCGGGACGAAGAAGGGTATCAACTGGGTTGTTCGGGAGCTGTGGCCCGTCTAGCACATGACCAGCCTAGTTTGTTTTTTCCTTTCTGAAAATGGCTAGCCCAGCTATTTTGTTTTTTGTAGAATAACCAACGTAGGCCTACTTGTTTTTCTACGCCCAGCTGGGCCGGAAATCTTTCAAGACGAGGAGGGATGCATTTTTCCTAGAAAATGGGCTATAAACAATTAAAAATGGGCTATAAGTAATATTAAATGGGCTGTAAAATGAAAAAATACAGCAAACATGCAATTAGTTCCAAAATACTTTTTTTTCTTTTGGATTTTGAAATTTTAAATTTCATTGTTTTTGTGCGGGTAAAATTTCATTGGATTTAAATTAAGGTATGTTTAGTTTCTACATTAATTTGAATCTGGCTAGAAATTTCGGGTTGTATGTTGTTTGGGACAGATTTGGAGGGTGACTTGTGGGTCTACTAGGTTGACGTGTACGAAAGACTTTGTCAACTTAGTCCACAAACGATTCTAGCAGCAGTGATCGTTGGATGTTAATCCAACGGCCGTGTTGCTTCTTCAATATCTGATCTTCTTGCTCCAGCCAACCAAACCAGCACTGGTGGGACTGCCTGCTCCCGCCTCCCGTGGTCGGCTGTGCTGCCGCACAGGCCGCACCACCCCACCCTACTCCATTGCTGGCCAGGCCATTCCTCTACTCACCCACACCTCCTGTTATTTTCCGGCGACGGCAACCAGACCAGTAAAACCTTGTACTCCCCACCGTGTGGGCAACCATTGTCGAGTCTTCCCCGGCTCCATGTCGTTCCCTTCCTAGGCCTCGCCGTCGTCCACCGCCCTGGTGCTCTCGGCGCGCCGTGGTCAACGAATGATATCCATCGGACGTGGACTATACGTGGAGAGGCTGACAGCTAGGTCCACAGCCGCACACAAGGAAATGCCTCCTTATTACGCGCAAAATAATGATTCCTCCACCTGACATCTGGGACCCACCGGAAGGGCCTTTGTATTTCGTGAAAAAAACGTTCCCCCCGCTGACAGGTCGGACCCACCAGCTATATCTTCGCACGCAAGTAAGTGCCTCCTTATTACGCACAAAAAATGAATACTCCCCCTGCTAGCTGGGATCCAGCATAGTGGGAGACTGACATGTGGGCCTACTAAGTTGACGGGGACGGAGGGCTTTGTCAACTTAGTCAATATGAACGATTCTAGCTCTAGTGACCGTATGATGTCCATCCAACGGCCGTAGTGCTTCTTCAACCTCTGGTCTTCTTGCTCCAGCCGCCCAAAGCAGCGCCGGTCGTGCCGCCTGCTCCTGCCTTCTGTGGCCAGTTGTGCTGTCGCGGAGGCCTCACCGCCCCCTACTACTCCCACCGCTGGCCAGACCCTGTGGTGACGGCAGCCTCACACCGCAGCCGAACTAGTGAACCCTCGTACTCATCTCCGCGTGGGCATCCACTACCGTGTCTTCCCCGGCTCCACGTCGTTCCCTTCCTAGGCCTCGCTGTCGTCCACCGCCTTGGTGCTCTCGGTGCGGCGTGGTCAATGTGGTCAACGAACGACTTCCATCGGAAGAGTACTGTACGTGGACAGGCTGACAGCTGGGTCCACGGCCGCAGCAAGGAAGTGCCTCCTTATTATGAGCAAAATAATGATTCCTCCACCTGACAGCAGGGACCCGCAGGACGGGCCACTGTATTTCACAAAAAAAACGTTCCCCCTGACTGCTGGGACCCACCAGCTACATCTTCGCACGCAAGGAAGTGCCAGACAGTCGGGACCCACCCGGTCGAAGTGTACGTAGTGTTGTCATTCTGGTCGCGAATGTGTACGTACATATGATCGGTCTGTCTGCAGGCTGCAGCGATGAACCGTGGTCGTGGAAGGAAGGGCACGTGTCATAGTAGAGGTGCGCACGTGTCGTAGTAGAGGCGCGCATGTATCATGTACACGTACGTACAGCGGCCAGGGTGCAAGAAAGTAAATACGGCCACGTACGTACATATGGGCAGGGTCTCGAACGCCTACTCGCGCATACCTACGGCCAGGGCTCGTGTACATGGCTGGGTCGAAACGGAGAAACTGCGTCATCGTCGTGTTCATGGGGAGCCAATCGGCTGGGTCGGAACGGAATGTGTCGTCCTGTTCATCGGGAGCCAACCGGCTTGGACGGAACAGCCGATGGAAACGAGGCATGGCGTACCGCAGAATGGAGGAAACGGCCTTGTGTTCGACCGGCCACGGTCGAAACGGGATCCTGTTCATCGGGGGGTCTGGCGTACCGCAAAATGAAGGAAACGGACTTCTTTTGGACCTCCTACGGTCGAAACGGGGTCCTGTTGACCGCGAGGGGTGTGGCGTACCGCAAAACGGAGGAAACGGACTTGTGTTGGAGCGCTACGGTCGAAACGGGGGTCTTGTTCATCGGGAGGGGTGTGGCGTACCGCAAAATGGGACTCCACGAGATACTGTTCATCTCCACCGTCGACCTCCACCAGTCTCCACGGGCTACTGTTCACCCACCGTCGACATCCTGCAGCCTCCACCTGTGACTATTCATCCACGGGTTCCTGTTCATCCAGCCTCCACCGCGCGCTCCTCCACCAGCTACTGTTCAACCAGCCCTCTCCACGGGGGTCATGTTCAACCACCCCTTGTCGGTGTCAAAACCGGCGGATCTCGGGTAGGGGGTCCCGAACTGTGCGTCTGAGGTTGATGGTAACAGGAGACAGGGAACACAATGTTTACCCAGGTTTGGACCCTCTCGATGGAGGTAAAACCCTACGTCCTGCTAGATTAATATTGATGGGTATAGGGTTAGAAGAGTTGATCTACCACGAGATCGTAGTGGCTAAAACCCTAGAAGTCTAGCCTGTCTGATTATGATTGTTTAGTCTCTCTACGGACCAACCCCTCTGGTTTATATGGACACCAGAGGGGACTAGGGTTGTACAAGGTCGGTTACATAGAAAGGAAACAATACATCCGGCCGCCTAGCTTGTCATCCACGCAAAGGAGAGTCCTATCCGGACACGGGAGAAAGCCTTCTATATTGTATCTTCATGGCCCAATAGTCAGGCCCATGTCAATAGTCCGGACGCCCGAGGGCCCCCTTGTCCAGGACTCCCTCAGTAGCCCCTGAACCTGGCTTCAATGACGAGGTGTCCGGTGCGCAGATTGTCTTCGGCATTGCAAGGCGGGTTCCTTCTCCGAATACTCCGATGAATATAGTCTTCGAACAATGACCGTGTCCGGACACGCAAAACAAGTACCACACACCACCGCAGAGAGTATAATATTTCACGAGTCCAGTGTGCTGACAACTTTTTGTAACATGATATCACGTCCCTTCCCGATTATTATTTCGAGCCGTTTTTCGGCCTGTCGCTTCGTATTTCGAGATACGGTTTTATTTGCACGTCTTGTCAAAGCAGAGATCGTGTCCCCTTATTGCGGGATCCTCATCAATACGGGTATTGGTAATCCAACCGTGCCGCCTGCACGGCCCCTAGGGAATAGGCGAGTTTCATGGCGAGTTGGGAGGCGTTTTGATATTCACCGTCTTTATAAGGAGATAAGGATTCATCTATTCCACCCACGCCTTCTCTCCTTCCGTCTACCCACTCTCGAGCTCCAGCGCCCAAGTCCTCATCTTTCCTCCCCCAAGAAAGCACTCCAACCATGTCCGGAGTGCAGGGCAAGTGAATGCCCTCCACCGTCAAGGAGAAGGACATCACCCAACTTCGGGAGGCCGAATATCTGTCCAGGGAGATCGCCCATCGGCTTCCTGCTAAGGGACAGATCGTCCCCACTCCGGAACCCCATGAGAGGGTCGTGTTCATCCCTCATTTCGTCCGCGGGCTGGGATTTCCACTCCGTCCATTCATTCATGGACTCATGTTCTACTATGGGCTGGACTTCCACGATCTGGCCCCCAATTCCTTCCTCACCATCTCGGTGTTTATCGTCGTGTGTGAGGCCTTCCTCCGCATCCCTCCCCACTTCGGACTGTGGCTGAAGACCTTTAGTGTGAAGCCGAAGGTGGTGGGCGGCGAACATGCAGAATGTGGAGGCACCATGGTGAGCAAAATGTCCAATGTCTTGTGGCCCAAAGGCACCTTCGTGGAGACTGTCAAGGGGTGGCAGAAGTTGTGGCTCTATGTCACTGAGCCCCGCGACGCTGCCTGGGCCGCGGCTCCCGAATTAAAGTCCGGGGCCCCAATGTGGCTTACCTCCTGGCAGGAAAAGGGTCTGGATTGGTCTTCGTCGGATGAGTTGACTGCGCTTCAGACGCGCATCAGGAGCATGATGGACAAGAATGTCAAGCTCGTCGATGTGATTCAGGTGATGCTAATTCATCGGATCCTTCCAAGCCAGAACTGGGCTTGCCGTCTATGGGAGTTCAATCCGGCCAAGCACAAGACCCTGCGACACTTTTTAGGAACTATGCACGAGGAGATCTGGAAGGTGCTCTTCAAGGCCAACGAGACGTGGCCGGAGACAACCGAGGACTGCGGACACGATCTGGCCCATCCCGCCAGTTCGGTAAGTATTCCATGCTTCAAGGCGTATCTCTTTCTGGCTTGCTCAAGGAGGATGTCCCAACTTCCCTATTTTGCCTTTTCAGGGTTGGGCGAAGAAGGCGGAGCGGATTTGGTGTTTGGCTCCTCTCCCCGAGGAACCAGCCATCCCACTTTTGATGAAGATGCTGGTTTCGGCGCCTTACGTGGCACCGGAGAAGAAGGAAAAAAGGAAGGCCAAGGGGACCAGAGGAGGCCTCCATCCTAAGGGTACTTTGGACACGGTGTCCGAAGATGCCAAAACTCACTCCGTCGCCGAAGACGACGAGAAGGAGGAAGAGGAGGAAGAAAGCAACTTTCCCCTCCCCGAGGGGGGGAAGAAGAGGGCGGCCTCCATAGATCTAGAGGCAGAGGCATCCAAGAAGGGAAAGGCTTCCCTCGCGGATAGCTCCACGTGGGACGTCGATAGCAGCCCAGAGCGGCACCCTCAAAACAAGCCCCTGGCCAAATCGTGAGTATACGAAGACCCTGAAGTATTCATACGTCCACCTCTTTCACCTCATAATTCTAACATGTTGAATCATGTATTTGCAGTCCGGCTCGTTCCGCCCTTGAGCGATCCTCGTCTACGGGGAACTCGCTGGATCCGAAGGTGATGGACAACAGGTCCCTTCCATTGGCCTCCTCTCCCAATTCTACGGACGACGCCGGGGTGTTGTCCCGAAGGACCCCCGGCCAGGGAGAGACGCAGGAGGTCATCAAGACGACGCCAGAGGGTGAGACCTCGGCCTCCGAACACATGGGGGAGCAGATCCGCATGGAGACCGGCGGTGGGGGCTATATCCAATTCGGCCCCCAGCCGAATGCGGTCCCAAAGACCTATACGGCTCCGGAATCCGGCCAGTAGCCTCCTTCATTGGAAGGAGGTGTGCCCATTCCACCGGTGACCTCTGTCCAACCAGAGGCGCCGGATACTCTACTGAAGGTGATGCGAAGCGCTTCCATCATTGAGGAACACCATACCCTCATGCTGCGGTGAATGAGAAGATTCAGTCCACGAAGAGCGGACTGACCGAAGCCTGTGCGAGCCTTCTAACAGGCTTTGAGGTAAGCGCTATATTATGTGAAAAGAATGTTACAGTATAGACAGTAACCCCTGAGACTCTGTCCGGTGTTCGAAAAGAAAAGCGGAACAAAGGATCAAATAGCTATTTGTAGGAAACTAATCATACAGTGGCGTGCTCCTCGGTACGAAGGGAGCGCTCCGTATTTCCATTGACTGTTATGACACCACGTGGTCTGGGCATCTTGATCTTGAGATAAGCATAGTGCGGCACCGCATTGAATCGGGCAAACGCAGTTTGTCTGAGCAATGCGTGATAGCCACCGCAGAAGCGAATGATATCGAAGATTAACTCCTCGCTTCGAAAGTTGTCCGGAGATCCAAAGACGACCTCCAATGTGATTGAGCCCGAGCAGCGGGCCTCTACCCCTGGTATAACTCCTTTAAAGGTGGTGTTGGTGGGCTTGATCCTTGATGGGTCGATGCCCATTTTGCACACTTTATCCTGGTAAAGCAGGTTGAGGCTGCTGTCGTCGTCCATGAGGACTCGTGTGAGATGAAATCCATCCATTATTGGATCGAGGACCAGTGCGGCTGGCCCGCCATGACAGATATTGGTCGGATGATCCCTACAATCGAAAGTGATCGGGCATGACGACCATGGGTTGAATTTTGGGGCGACTGGCTCTATTGCATAGACGTCCCTGAGCACGCGTTTGCGCTCCTCTTGGGGATATGGGTGGCGTATATCATGTTCACCGTTTTGATTTGCGGAGGAAACTTCTTATGTCCCCCTGTGTTTGGTGGAGGGGCTCCTCATCGTCGTTCTTGCTTTGTGACCCCTTCTCTTTGTCTTCGACATTTAACTTGTCGGCATGTTTGAAGACCCAACAACTCATGTGGGTATGATTGGCTGGTTTATCAGGGGTGACGTGGATCTGACATGGGCGATCGAGTATGCGGTCCAGGCTGGAAGGGCCCTGATTATTTCTTTTATATGGCTTCTTCCATTGACCGGACTTGGAGCCACTGAATCTGGCGTTGACCGTCATGTCCTCGGTATTATCATTGTTGCCTCGTCATCTATGTTTGTTGCATCGGGGCTTGCCGTTGTTGTTTCTAGCTTCCAAAGTGCCAGGTTCGCTTGTATTGTTATTACTACGGGCTAGCCAGCTATCTTCGCCCGCGCAAAAGCGGGTCATGAGTGTCGTGAGGGCTGCCATGGACTTCGGCTTTTCTTGGCCGAGGTGTCGAGCGAGCCATTCGTCTCGTATGCTATGTTTAAATGCCGCCAGGGCTTCGGTGTCCGGAGAGTCGATGATCTGGTTCTTTTTGGTTAAGAATCTAGTCCATAATTTGCTGGCTGACTCTCTGGGTTGTTGGATTATGTGACTTAAGTCGTCGGCATCAGGAGGTCGAACATATGTACCTTGGAAGTTATCAAGGAAGGCTTCTTCCAAGTCCTTCCAGCTGCCAATAGAGTTTCTAGGAAGGCTATTCAGCCAGTGTCAGGCTGGCCCCTTGAGTTTTAGGGGTAGGTATTTGATGGCATGAAGATCATCGCCGCGCGCCATGTGAATATGGAGGATAACGTCTTCAATCCATACCGCAGGATCTGTGGTTCCATCATATGATTCGATATTGACGGGTTTGAACCCTTCTGGGAAATCATGTTCCATTACTTCATCAGTGAAGCAGAGGGGGTGTGCGGCGCCTCTATGTCGGGCCAGGTCGCAACGTACTTCGGATGGAGTCCATCTGCAATTTTCGGCTCGGACGTAACTATACTTGCCATGTTCGACTTGATAGCCGTCGTCGCGCGTCGGGGCATGCCCCCGTGATACATAGATCGATCTGGCCGGACCTGCTTTATTCTTCAGGCCCTGCCGGAGATCATATGTGTATCTCTGACCAGTTTTGTCTTTATGGTGAGGTGGTACAGGCTGGTGTTTGGCTTGGGTTGCCACTTTGTCCCGACCACGTGGTGGTCGGTCAGCCGCATTGTGCGCTGATGGCACGGGCTCTAACGCCTCGTCATCGAATTGAGGTAATAATTTGCGCTTCGGGTAACTTTTGAGTGGTCGCTTGAGGCCATATTCCTCGGCTTCCAGGATGTTAGTCCATCTGTCATTGAGCAGATCTTAATCAGCTTGAAGCTGTTGCTACTTATTTTTCAGGCTCCTTGCAGTGGCTATTAGCTGGCGCTTGAAGCGCTCCTGCTCGAGAGGTTCCTCATGCATGATAAAATCCTCAATGCCGAGGCTCGCCTCATCCTCAGAGAGCGGAAGATAATTACCGTCCTCCGAGTCTTCGTGCGTGGCCTGTTCACCAGGGCTAACTTGCTCGTCTTCCCGTTCATTTTGTTCGGCAGTTGCCTCAACGGGGTCTTCATTGTCTTCGGCGCCGTCCGGAGTGTTATCTTCTCCTGTGATGGTGTTGCTATCTTTGTTGTGGCGTGACTTAGAGCGGCACCGCTGACGCCGGTGCTTTCGTTGTATCTCAGGAGGTTTATCCTCAACTTGATCTTCCTTGTCATCGCTGCTATTCTCTTTTGGTGCACCCACCATGTATACGTCATACGAGGAGGTGGCCGTCCAGCGTCCGGTAAACGGCGGGTTTTGAACCTCTTCTTCTCCGGCATCGCCGTCCATACTGTCTATGTCGTCGGAGCCGTAATCGAGCATGTCAGTTAAGTCTTCGACAGTGGCTATTAAGTGGGCGGGGGGTCGGAAGCAAAATTCGTCATTAGCCTCTAGTTCAAACCGGATATAATTTGGTCGTGAGTCCCCCGCTAAGGAGAGTGTTTTTAATGAGTTTAGCACATCGCCTAAAGGCGAGTGCCGAAAGATGTCCATGGAGATGAATTCGACGATCGACGCCCGGTCAAGCTTGTCGTGCATGGATGCACATGCTTTGGAACCTGTAGCCAGAGGCATGTCCGAGGTTCTGGCAACACATATCTTACTTGAGGTTGGGTCTGTGTGCGGCTCCAACGCCGCTGAGTCTGCAGCCTTCGTGGCGGGGTTGAGCCTCCCATCCTCGGATGGTGTGACCTGCTCCGGATCTAGAGCCGAAGCAGTTGCAGGTTCTATCTCCTGGGTGTAGTTCGATGACAGATTTAGGCCAATGTTCATCGTGGTGACAGGGAGCGGCTACTCCCGCGGTCTCAAATCCGTCGAAGATCAAGTCTCCACGGATTTCCGCGACATAGTTCAAGCTTCCAAATTTGACCTGATGGCCAGAGGCGTGTGATGACCCACAAGTATAGGGGATCTATCATAGTCCTTTTGATAAGTAAGAGTGTCAAACCCAACGAGGAGCAGAAGGAAATGATAAACGGTTTTCAGCAAGGTATTCTCTGCAAGTCCTAAAATAAGTGGTAACAGATAGTTTTGTAATGAGATAATTTGTAACAAGCAACAAGTAACAAAAGTAAATAAAGTGCAGCAAGGTGGCCCAATCCTTTTTGTAGCAAAGGACAAGCCTGGACAAACTCTTATATAAGGAAAAGCGCTCCCGAGGACAGATGGGAATATCGTCAAGCTAGTTTTCATCATGTTCATATGATTCGCGTTCGGTACTTTGATAATTTGATATGTGGGTGGACCGGTGCTTGGGTGATGTTCTTACTTGAACAAGCATCCCACTTATGATTAACCTCTATTGCAAGCATCCGCAACTACAACAAAAGTATTAAGGTAAACCTAACCATAGCATGAAACATATGGATCCAAATCAGCCCCTTACGAAGCAACGCATAAACTAGGGTTTAAGCTTCTATCACTCTAGAAACCCATCATCTACTTATTACTTCCCAATGCCTTCCCCTAGGCCCAAATAATGGTGAAGTGTTATGTAGTCGACGTTCACATAACACCACTAGAGGCTAGACAACATACATCTCATCAAAATATCAAACAAATACCAAATTCACATGACTACTAATAGCAAGACTTCTCCCTTGTCCTCAGGAACAAACGTAACTACTCACAAAGCATAAACATGTTCATAATTAGAGGGGTATTAATATGCATAAAGGATCTGAACATATGATCTTCCACCAATTAAACCAACTAGCATCAACTACAAGGAGTAATTAACACTACTAGCAACCTACTAGCACCAATCCCGGACTTGAAGACAAGAATCGGATACAAGAGATGAACTAGGGTTTTGAGATGAGATGGTGCTGATGAAGATGTTGATGGAGATTTCCCTCTCCCGATGAGAGGAGCGTTGGTGATGACGATGGCGATGATTCCCCCCTCCGGGAGGGAAGTTTCCCCGGCAGAACAGCTCTGCCGGAGCTCTAGGTTGGATCCACCAAGGTTCCGCCTCGTGGCGGCGGAGTTTTGTCCCGAAAGGTTGCTTCTTATTTATTTTTTCTCGACGAAATACTTCATATAGGAGAAGATGGTCCTCGGAGAGCCACCAGGGGGCCCACGAGGCAGGGGGCGCGCCCCCCACCCTCGGGAGAAGGGTGTGGGCCCCCTGGTCTTCATCTTTGGCGAGGATTTTTCATTATTTATTATAAGGTGTTCCATGGAGTTTCAGGACTTTTGGAGTTGTGCGGAATAGGTCTCTAGTATTTGCTCCTTTTCCAGCCCAGAATTCCAGCTGCCGGTATTCTCCCTCCTTATGTAAACCTTGTAAAATAAGAGAGAATAGCCATAAGTATTGTGACATAATGTGAAATAACAGCCCATAATGCAATAAATATCGATATAAAAGCATGATGCAAAATGGACGTATCAACTCCCCCAAGCTTAGACCTCGCTTGTCCTCAAGCGAAAAGCCAAAATCAAAAAATATGTCCACATGTTTAGAGATGAAGGTGTCAATAAAAATAAAATACAGACATGAGGGCATCATGATCATTCTTATAACAGCAACTTATGTAATTTTTGTCATATGATCTCTAATGCTGGAGTAATAATTCAATCACAATATCAGGTATGAACCATAAACTTCATTGAAAACTAACAAACTACAATCTCGGTCATTGAAGCAATTGCAATTTATCATAACATAGGAAAGAGTCAATGTATAAGAGCTTTTCAGCAAGTCCACATACTCAACTATCATATAATCTTTCACAATTGCTGACACTCGCGCAATACGTATGGGTATGGAGTTTTAATCGGACACAGAGAAAGATAGGGGCTTATAGTCTTGCCTCCCAACATTTTACCTCAAGGGTAATGTCAACAGTAATAGTTCGTGAAAACTCACATCCAGTTAGCCATATATACCAGGATCTTTCCAACATATTGTGCTTGCCAAAGGATAAAGTGTAAAAAGGAAGGGTGAAAATTACCATGACTCTTGCATAAGGTAGAAGATAATGATAAAAGATAGGCCCTTCGCAGAGGGAAGTGGAGGTTGCCATGCGCTTTTATGGTTGGATGCACAAAATCTTAATGCGAAAGAACATCACTTTATATTGCCCCTTGTGATGTGAACCTTTATTATGCAATCCGTCGCTTTTATTACTTCCACATCACAAGATCGTATAAAGCTTATTTCTCCCACACCAATCAATCATACATATTTAGAGAGAAAATTTTATTGCTTTGCAATGATGACAACTTACTTGAAGGATCTTATTCAATCCATAGGTAGATATGGTGGACTCTCATGGCAAAACTGGTTTAAGGGTATTTGGAAGCATAGGTAGTATCTCTACTTGGTGCAATGAATTTGGCTAGCATGAGGGGGAAAGGCAAGCTCAACATGTTGGAAGATCCAAGACAATATAATTTATCTCAGATGTAAGAAAACATCACCCATTACGTTGTCTTCCTTGTCCAATGTCAACTCTTTAGCATGTCATATTTTAATGAGTGCTCACAATCATAAAAGATGTCCAAGATAGTATATCTATATGTGAAGACCTCTCTTTCTTTATTACTTCCTATTAAATTGCAACGATGACCAAAACTATGCTTGTCAACTCTCAACAACTTTTATTCATCATATTTTTTCTATGTGAGCTCATTACTCTCCATGAGATCCATATGATCTCTTTGTTTCCTTTTATTTCTTTCTCTTTTCTTTTATTCACTTAGGATCATGGCAAAACAATCAAGCCCTTGACTCAACACTAATCTTTATTATATAGCTCACGGACTCGATTACATAGAAGGATAATAAAGCAAAAATCACAACTAGATCATGCCACAAACTTTATTCTACTAGATCAAAATACTACTAATAAGATCGAACTAAGGAAAACGGTAAAGATAGGAGTTGTGATACGATACCAGGGCACCTCCCCCAAGCTTGGCAGTTGCCAAAGGGGGTGCCCATACCCATGTTATTATATCTCCTTGGTTGGTGAAGAAGGTGGAGGTGTTGTTGATGATGGATAGTCGCACATCGAGCGTAGGAGGTCTTCTAACTTGCGGATAATGCCCTTGAGTGTGAGGATATGCTCCTTCAACAAAATATTTTCACGTGTGAGATACTTATTTTGTACACGAGCCAACTCAATCATCTTGAAAGCTTCGATTTCTGTAGGGGTAAGAAGATTATGATCCAGTTGAAGGGTGTCTTCTGTTGCTGGGACTTGGTCCTCCACGGCCTTCTTGATCCCTTCATCCTTATTGATCTCCATAGGTTCTTCTCTCTTCAGCTCTATCTTCATTAGCCAAGCATCATTGCCCTCATGGTGGGAGGAGGAGGGAGACGACATAGTGCCTGGTCTTGAAAACCCTGACAAAAAACAGCTCGAAACAAAGACAGGAGATTTTTGCGTGACTCGGGAGTCAAAACCCCCGGAAGATTATATAATGAATTTTTACTGACCAAAATACACATCGTGCAAGAAAACGGAGTCCGGAAGGCACACGAGGAGCTCACGAGGTAGGGGGTGCGCCCTCCACCCTCGTGAGGCCCTCGTGTCCTTCCCGGACTGCTACTTAATTTTCTACTTTTCTAAATATTCCAAAACGGAGAAATATTGCCTTAAAAATTGTTTTGGAGTCGGTGTACTTACCGTACCACATACCTATTCCTTTTCGGAGTCTGAAACATTCTGGAAAGTGTCCCTTATGTATTCCTTCGGGGTTACGGTTTCAATAATATTGGTTTCAACATTTATGGGATTACCTGAGATATAATGTTTGATTCTTTGACCGTTTACCACCTTCGGATTTGTGCCTTCAAAGCTGTTGATTTTTATGGCACCGGAACGATAGATCTCCTCAATAACATAGGGGCCTTCCCATTTAGAGAGAAGTTTCCCTGCAAAAAATCTTAAACGAGAGTTGTATAGCAATACATAATCACCTACATTAAACTCACACTTTTGTATCCTTTTGTCATGCCATCTTTTAACCTTTTCTTTAAACAACTTGGCATTTTCATAAGCTTGGGTTCTCCATTCATCAAGTGAGCTAAAATCAAATAACCTCTTTTCACCGGCAAGTTTGAAATCATAGTTGAGCTCTTTAATAGCCCAATATGCCTTATGTTCTAGTTCGAGAGGTAAGTGACATGCTTTTCCATATACCATTTTATACGGAGACATACCCATAGGATTTTTATATGCAGTTCTATAGGCCCATAATGCATCATCAAGTTTCTTGGACCAATTCTTTCTAGACCTATTGACAGTCTTTTGCAAAATTAATTTGAGTTCTCTATTACTCAATTCCACTTGACCACTAGACTGTGGGTGATACGGAGATGCAATTCTATGATTGACGTCATATTTAGCAAGCATTTTACGGAAAGCACCATGAATAAAATGTGAACCACCATGAAAGAACATGTGGTGCCCCCATGTTTGGTTTTGGTAATTGATGACAATCTCTATGGACTAATGGTTGCCTTGAGTTATATTTGAAGGTTTTGTCCATAGGCTTTTCTTGGAGTACATGTGTTGGTTTCAAGGAGAGTTTGTGTCGACCAAGGTGCTATTCAAGGAATTACCTAAAGATTGGTCTCGTGAGAGGTTGATCAAGACTAAGTTAAAGAGTGAATCAAGTTGATCAACCCACAAAGCGTAGAAGATGTACCAAGAGGGATCAAGTGATCCCATGGTATGGTAAGCATTGTCAATTACGCTTTGTGTACTAACCCATGGTCTTCGTGAGGGTTCTTTGTGGGGTTAGGTTGCGGTGTGCAAGTTCAAGTGGAGCACCACAAAGAGATCAAATGCTTGAAGCTTGCTGTCCTTTGTGGTGACAATGGACCTGTGAAGATGTGCGGAAGAGTAGCTCACCCATAGTAGAGTATGGGGGAGCAATCAACTAGTCTTAATCGACTCAACACAATCAAGAAAGGTTGCGGTGTGCAAGTTCAAGTGGAGCATCACGAAGAGATCAAATGCTTGAAGCTTGCCGTCCATTGTGCTGACAATGGACTTGTGAAGATGTGCGGAAGAAAGGCTCACCCATAGTGGAGTATGGGGGAGCAATCAACTAGTCTTCATCGAGCCAACACAATCAAGAAAGGTGGTCCAACTTGAGGAAGTCAAGATCGTCATCATCTAGCTCAAGTGGACCATGTGCAAGGCAAAGGTTTTCCCTTGATAGGTTTTCTATTTTACCGGTCTCATGATGGTAGTTGGGAGACTGGGTTAGAGGATCAATTGTCGTACTATCAAGGGGGGCTCTCGATGAGTAGCTTGATCGTATCGTTCCTTGAGAGCTCAAACCATTGCATCCATGCATCATCTTTCTTGGTTCTTGTTTGGTTCTCTTTGTGAGTGTCAGAGCTTACGGTCATCTTGATGACAAGCTTGAGTTCATCGAAAACGGAGTTCGCATGCATCTTCTATGATGTTTTCGATGTTGGAGGTTTTGCCGATTCTTCTCGGTTGGAGGTTTCACTCCTCTTTTTGTTAGGCATACCTCCCCTGCCTCTTCTTACTCGTCGTCTTGTTTCCAACAAGCTTGAGTTTGCTCAATTCGGAGCTCATATGCAGAAGTTATGGCAGTTCTTGTTTTCTTGAGTGTGGTTTTTATCAGGGTCCTAGCGGTAGTACCGTGGTACCCAGCGGTAGTACCGCTGAGGGGTCACAAGCGGCAGTACCGCTCCGCAGCGGTAGTACCGGCGGTGACTCCGCAGTAGTACTACCGCCGGCTTACCAGGTCCCTACTGCGTCGATTCGAGGGGTCTTTTTCTGTGTCGGATTGTGCGGTACCTCGCTACGGCAGTACCGCTCCTTAGCGGCAGTACCGCCCTTCCTCCGCGATAGTACCACCCGGTTCCCTCTTTCCCTTTACCCTTCGTTCTGCGCGGCAGTACTGCCGAAGGGAGCGGTAGTACCGCTTAACCCAGCGGTAGTACTGTTGTCTCCTGCGGTACTACCACCCCAAGGTTCATGTTTTGTTGCTCCTTTTCCCTGTTTCTTCCACCTGAGCGGTAGTACCGCTCGTGGAGTGGTAGTACCGCTCGTGTGCGGGCTGAGCACTTAACGGTTGGATTTCCCCCCTCCTATAAAAGGGGGTCTTCTTCCCCATTGAACCTTATCCTTTTAGCTCGTGTTCTTCCCCCATTATTGACCTTCTTCGAGCTTGCTAACTCTCAATCCCCCCATGGATTCTTGCTAGTTTTTGAGGGAAAAGAGAGAGGAGACCTAGATCCACATTTCCACCAATCACTTTCTCCTCTATGTGAGGGGAACCCCTTGGATCTAGATCTTGGAGTTCTTGGTGTTCTCCTTCTTGTTCTTCCTCTCATTTTCCTCCCTAGCATTAGTTGCTTCAGTGGGATTTGAGAGAGAAAGACTTGGGCACTCCGTGTGCCCTTGCCATTGCATTTGGTGCATCGGTTTGAGTTCTCCACGGTGATACGTGGAAGTGAAGGTTGAGAAGCTTATTACTCTTGGGTGTTTGGGCACCCTAGAGCTTGTTCCTCTTGGGTGCCTTGGCGCCCTAGACGGTTGGTGTTGTTCGGAGCTCAATCATTGTGGTGAAAAGCTCCGGGCAAGCATCGGGGTCTCCAATTAGGTTGTGGAGATCGCCCCGAGCAATTTGACGGGTACCCGTGACCACCCCCAAGGGTTGCCAAAGTGTACGGGTTCGGTGACCGCCCCCAAGGGTTGCCATTTGTACGGGTTCGGTGACCGCCCTCAACGGTCCCTTAGTGGAGTCACTACATCTTGCATTGTGCGAGGGCGTGAGGAGATTACAGTGGCCCTAGTGGCTTCTTGGGGAGCATGGTGCCTCCACACCGCTCCAAACGGAGATTAGCATCCACAAGGGTGTGAACTTCGGGATACATCGTCGTCTCTGCGTGCCTCGGTTATCTCTTACCCGAGCCCTTTACTTATGCACTTTAATTTGTGATAGCCATATTGTTCTTTGTCATATATCTTGTTATCTCATAGTTGCTTATCTTGCTTAGCATAAGTTGTTGGTGCACATAGGTGAGCCTAGTTGTTTTAGGTTTTATGTTTAGCAAATTAACCGCTAGGTTTATTCCGCATTTGTTCAAGCCTAAACCGTAATTATTTTAAAGCGCCTATTCCCCCCCCCCCCTCTAGGCGACATCCACGATCTTTCACACCATCAGTCATTAAATATTTAGGGACTCCAAACCTTGGAAAAATAACTTCTTTAAGCATTTTAATAGAAGTGTTATGATCAGCACTACTAGTTGGAATAGCTTCTACCCACTTAGTAACGTAATCAACAACAACTAAAATATGTGTATATCCATTAGAGGCAGGAAAAGGCCCCATATAATCAAAGCCCCAAATATCAAATGGTTCAATAACAAGTGAATAATTCATAGGCATTTCTTGACGTCTACTAATATTACTAATTCTTTGACATTCATCACAAGATAGGACAAACTTACGGACATCCTTGAAGAGAGTAGGCCAATAAAAACCAGATTGCAATACCTTATGTGCAGTTCTATCTCCCGCGTGGTGTCCTCCATAAGTTTCGGAGTGGCACTTGCGTAGGATCTGTTCCTGTTCATGCTCAGGTACACAATGTCTAATAACACCATCTACTCCTTTATAAAGATGTGGGTCATCCCAAAAGTAATGTCTCAAATCATAGAAGAACTTTTTCTTTTGTTGGTATGTGAAGCTAGGTGTTATAAATTTAGCAACTATGTAATTAGCATAATCAGCATACCAAGGGGTACTACGAGAAGTACTTATGACATTTAATTGCTCATCAGGAAAACTATCATCAATAGGTAGTGGGTCATCAAGAACATTCTCTAACCTAGATAAGTTGTCTGCAACAGGGTTTTCAGCTCCTTTTCTATCAACAATATGCAAATCAAATTCTTGTAGCAAGAGAACCCGTCTAATAAGTCTAGGTTTAGCATCTTTCTTTTCCATAAGATATTTAATAGTAGCATGATCAGTGTGGATAGTTACTTAGAATCAACAATATAAGGTCTGAACTTATCACAAGCAAATACAACTGCTAAAAGTTCTTTTTCAGTAGTAGCATAATTTCTTTGAGCATTGTCTAGAGTCTTACTAGCATAATGGATAACATTTAGTTTCTTATCAACTCTTTGCCCTAGAATAGCACCTACATCATAATCACTAGCATCACACATAATTTCAAAGGGTAAATTCCAATCAGGTGGCTGAACAATAGGTGCAGAGACTCATGCTTTCTTAAGTATTTCAAATGCTTCTACACAATCATCATCAAAGACAAATGGTATATCTTTTTATAATAAATTAGTCAGAGGCCAAGAAATTTTTGAGAAGTCCTTGATGAACCTCCAATAAAATCCGGCGTGACCAAGGAAACTTCTTATACCTTTGATGTCCTTGGGACATGGCATCTTTTCAATAGCATCAACCTTGGCTTTATCAACTTCAATACCTCTTTCAGAAACTTTATGCCCCAAGACAATACCTTCATTAACCATAAAGTTGCACTTTTCCCAATTCAAGACAAGATTAGTTTCTTCACATCTCTGCAAAACTCGATCAAGATTGCTCAAGAAATCATCAAAAGAAGATCCATAGACGGAAAAGTCGTCCATGAAAACCTCACAAATCTTTTCACAGAAGTCAGAGAATATAGCCATCATGCATCTTTGAAAGGTAGCAAGTGCATTACATAAACCGAAAGGCATACGTCTATAAGCAAAAGTACCAAAAGGGCATGTAAAAGTAGTCTTTGATTGATCTTTAGCCGACACAGGTATTTGAGAGAAACCAGAATAACCATCTAGAAAGCAGTAATGTGTATGTTTGCATAATCTTTCTAGCATTTGCTCGATAAAAGGTAAGGGGTAATGATCTTTCTTAGTAGCCTTATTTAATTTGCAGAAATCAATTACCATCCTATAACCGGTAATAATTCTTTGTGGAATCAATTCATCTTTATCATTAGGAACAACAGTAATACCTCCCTTCTTAGGGACACAATGAACAGGACTTACCCACTGACTATCAGCAATGGGATAATTTATACCTGCCTCTAGAAGCTTTAGTATTTCTTTTCTTACCACTTCTTTCATTTTAGGATTCAGACGTCGTTGAGGATCACCAACTGGTTTGGCATCTGCTTCCAAATTTATTTTATGTTGACATAGAGTGGGACTAATGCCCTTAAGATCATCAAGAGTATATCCAATAGCAGCACGGTGCTTCTTCAGAGTTTTCAATAATCTTTCTTCTTCATGCTCTGAAAGGTTAGCACTAATAATAACATGATATATCTTCTTTTCATCCATATAAGCATATTTAAGATTATCATGCAACAGTTTAAGCTCAAACATGGGATCACCCTTAGGTGGAGGAGGATCCCCTAGGATTTCAACAGGCAAATTGCGTTTTAGCATAGGTTCTTGTTTAAAGAATACTTCATCTATTTCCCTTCTTTCATTCACAAACATATCATTCTCATGGTCTAGCAAATATTGTTCTAAAGGATCATTAGGAGGTACGGCAATAGAAGCAAGACCAATAATTTCATCCTTACTAGGCAATTCTTCTTAACGGTGTTGTTTACTAAATTTAGAGAAATTAAACTCATGAGTCATATCATCCAAGCCAATAGTAACAACATTCTTTTCGCAGTCTATCCTAGCATTAATTGTATTCAAGAAGGGTCTACCAAATATAATGGGACAAAAGCTATCTTGTGGAGAACTAAGAACAAGAAAATCAGCAGGATATTTAGTTTTCCCGCACAAGGCTTCAACATCTTTAACAATTCCCATTGCTGAAATAGTATCTCTATTAGCAAGTTTAATTGTGACATCAATATCTTCTAACTCAGCAGGTGCAATTTCATGCTTGATTTCTTTATACAAGTCATAAGGTATAACACTAGCACTAGCACCCATATCACATAAGCCATGATAACAATGATCTCCTATTTTAACAGAAATAACAGGCACGCCTACCACAGGTCTATGTTTATCTTTAGCACAAGGTTTAGCAATTCTAGCAGTTTCACCGCAAAACTGGATACCATGCCCATCAATATGATCAGACAAGAGCTCTTTAACAATAGCAATATTAGGTTCAACTTTAACTTGCTCAGGAGGTGTATATGTTTTAATATTGCTTTTACGACCTATAGTTGAAGCTTTAGCATGATCCTTTATCCTAACAGGGAAAAGTGGTTTCTCAACATAAGAAGTAGGAACAATAGGATCATTATAAGTGACAGTCTTTTCTTCAACTTTAATAGGTGCAGCTACTTTTAGTTCTATGGGAGGATGATATTTAAACCACTTCTCATTAGGGAGATCAACATAAGTAGCAAAAGATTCACAGAAAGAAGCTACTATCTCCGAATCAAGTCCATATTTAGTGCTAAAACTTACGAAAAACATCGGTATCCATGAAAGATTTAACACAACCAAACTTAGGTGTCATACCTGACTCCTTACCATTATCGAGGTCCCAATCTTCAGAGTTGCGTTTAATTCTATCCAATAAATCCCAATTGAATTCAATAGTCTTCATTATAAAAGAGCCAGCACAAGAAGTATCAAGCAGAGGCCGTGGAATTCTTGGCTGGAAAAGGAGCAAATATTAGAGACCTATTCTGCACAACTCCAAAAGTCTTGAAACTCCATGGAACACCTTATAATAAATAATGAAAAATCCTCACCAAAATGGAAGACCAGGGGGCCCACACCCTTTCCATGAGGGTGGGGGCGCCCCCCTTAGGGCGCGCCCCCTACCTCGTGGGCCCCCTGGTGGCTCTCCGATGACCATCTTCTGCTATATGAAGTCTTTCGTTGAGAAAAAACGAGAAGCAACCTTTTGGGACGAAACTCCGCCGCCACGAGGCGTAACCTTGTCAGAACTAATCTAGGGCTCCGGCAGAGCTGTTCTGCCAGGGAAACTTCCCTCCCGGAGGGGGAAATCATCGCCATTGTCATCACCAACGCTCCTCTCATCGGGAGAGGGCAATCTCCATCAACATCTTCATCAGCACCATCTCATCTCAAAACCCTAGTTCATCTCTTGTATCCGATTCTTGTCTTCAAGTCCGGGATTGGTGCTAGTAGGTTGCTAGTAGTGTTAATTACTCCTTGTAGTTGATGCTAGTTGGTTTAATTGGTGGAAGATCATATGTTCAAATCCTTTATGCATATTAATAACCCTCTAATTATGAACATGTTTATGCTTTGTGAGTAGTTACGTTTGTTCCCGAGGACAAGGGAGAAGTCTTGCTATTAGTAGTCATGTGAAGTTGGTATTCGTTCGATATTTTGATGAGATGTATGTTGTCTAGCCTCTAGTGGTGTTATGTGAACGTCGACTACATAACACTTCACCATTATTTGGGCCTAGAGGAAGGCATTGGGAAGTAATAAGTAGATGATGGGTTGCTAGAGTGACAGAAGCTTAAACCATAGTTTATGCGTTGCTTCGTAAGGGGCTGATTTGGATCCATATGTTTCATGCTATGGTTAGGTTTACCTTAATACTTTTGTTGTAGTTGCGGATGCTTGCAATAGAGGTTAATCATAAGCGGGATGCTTGTTCAAGTAAGAACAGCACCCAAGCACCGGTCCACCCACATGTCAAATTATCAAAGTACCGAACGTGAATCATATGAACGTGATGAAAACTAGCTTGACGATATTCCCATGTGTCCTCGGGAGCGCTTTACCTTATATAAGAGTTTGTCCAGGCTTGTCCTTTGCTACAAAAAGGATTGGGCCACCTTGCTGAAAACCGCTTATCATTTCCTTCTGCTCCTCGTTGGGTTCGACACTCTTACTTATCGAAAGGACTACGATAGATCCCCTATAATTGTGGGTCATCAAGACTCTTTTCTGGAGCCGTTGCCGGGGAGTGAAGCGCCTTTGGTAGGTGCAATTTGGTAAGGAAAATTTTATATAGTGTGCTGAAATTTACTGTCACTTGTTACTATGGAAAGTAATCCTCTGAGGGGCTTGTTGTTGGGAAATGTAGTAATTTCAAAAAAAATCCTACGCACACACAAGATCATGGTGATGCATAGCAATGAGAGGGGAGAGTGTTGTCTATGTACCCTCGTAGACCGATAGCGGAAGCATTATGACAACGCGTTTGATGCAGTCGTACGTCTTCACGGCCCGACTGATCAAGCACCGAAACTACGGCACCTTTGAGTTTTAGCACACGTTCAGCTCGATGATGATCCCCGGACTCCGATCCAACAAAGTGTCGTGGAAGAGTTCCGTCAGCACGACGGCGTGGTGACGATCTTGATGTTCTATCATCGTAGGGCTTCGCCTAAGCACCGCTACAATATTATCGAGGAGTATGGTGGAAGGGGGCACCGCACACGGCTAAGAAAACGATCACGAGGATCAACTTGTGTGTCTAGAGGTGCCCCCTTGCCCCCGTATATAAAGGAGCAAGGGAGGGTGCGGCCGGCCCTAGGAGGAGGCGCGCCGGAGGAGTCCTACTCCTACGGGGAGTAGGACTCCCCCCTTTCCCTAGTTGGATTAGGACTTGGGGGGAAGGAGGAGAGGGAAGAAAGGAAAGGGGGGCGCCGCCCTCCCTCCTTGTCCAATTTGGACTAGGGGAGGGCCGCGCGGCAGCCCCTAGGCCTCCTCTCCTCTTCCTCCACTAGGCCCAATAAGGCCCATTAGGTTACCGGGGGGTTCCGGTAACCTCCCGGTACTCCGGTAAAATGCCGATTTCACCCGAAACACTTCCGATGTCCAAACATAGGCTTCCAATATATTAATATTTATGTCTCGACCATTCCGAGACTCCTCGTCATGTCCGTGATCACATCCGGGACTCCGAACAAACTTCGGTACATCAAAATATATAAACTCATAATGAAACTGTCATCGTAACGTTAAGCGTGCGGACCCTACGGGTTCGAGAACAATGTAGACATGACCGAGACATGTCTCCGGTCAATAACCAATAGCGGAACCTGGATGCTCATATTGGCTCCCACATATTCTACGAAGATCTTTTATCGGTCAGACCGCATAACAACATACTTTGTTCCCTTTGTCATCGGTATGTTACTTGCCCGAGATTCGATCATCGGTATCTCAATACCTAGTTCAATCTCGTTACCGGCAAGTCTCTTTACTCGTTTCTTAATACATCATCTCGCAACTAACTCATTAGTTGCAATGCTTGCTAGGCTTATGTGATGTGCATTACCGAGAGGGCCCAGAGATACCTCTCCGACAATCGGAGTGACAAATCCTAATCTCGAAATACGCCAACCCAACATGTACCTTTGGAGACACCTGTAGAGCTCCTTTATAATCACCCAGTTACGTTGTGACGTTTGGTAGCACACAAAGTGTTCCTCTGGCAAACGGGAGTTGCATAATCTCATAGTCATAGGAACATGTATAAGTCATGAAGAAAGCAATAGCAACATACTAAACGATCGGGTGCTAAGCTAATGGAATGGGTCATGTCAATCACATCATTCTCCTAATGATGTGATCCCGTTAATCAAATGACAACACATGTCTTTGATTAACGAGCTAGTCAAGTAGAGGCACACTAGTGACGTTTAGTTTATCTATGTATTCACACAAGTATTATGTTTCCGGATAATACAATTCTAGCATGAATAATAAACATTTATCATGATATAAGGAAATAAAATAATAACTTTATTATTGCCTCTAGGGCATATTTCCTTCTGTCTCCCACTTGCACTAGAGTCAATAATCTAGATTACAGAGTAATGATTCTAACACCCATGGAGCTTTGGTGCTGACCATGTTTTGCTCGTGGAAGAGGCTTAGTCAACGGGTCTGCTACATTCAGATCCATATGTATCTTGCAAATCTCTATGTCTCCCACCTGGACTAGATCCCGGATGGAATTGAAGCGTCTCTTGATGTGCTTGGTTCTCTTGTGAAATCTGGATTCCTTTGCCAAGGCAATTGCACCAGTATTGTCACAAAAGATTTTCATTGGACCCAATGCACTAGGTATGACACCTAGATTGGATATGAACTCTTTCATCCAGACTCCTTCGTTTGCTGCTTCCGAAGCAGCTATGTACTCCGCTTCACATGTAGATCCCGCCACAACGCTTTGTTTAGAATTGCACCAACTGACAGCTCCATCGTTTAATGTAAACACGTATCCGGTTTGCGATTTAGAATCGTCCGGATCAGTGTCAAAGCTCGCATCAACGTAACCATTTACGATGAGCTCTTTGTCACCTCCATATACAAGAAACATATCCTTAGTCCTTTTTAGGTATTTCAGGATGTTCTTGACCGCTGTCCAGTGATCCACTCCTGGATTACTTTGGTACCTCCCTGCTAGACTTATAGCAAGACACACATTAGGTCTGGTACACATCATTGCATACATGATAGAGCCTATGGCTGAAGCATAGGGAACATCTTTCTTTCTCTCTATCTTCTGCAATGGTCGGGCATTGAGTCTTACTCAATTTCACACCTTGTAACACAGGCAAGAATCCTTTCTTTGCTTGATCCATTTTGAACTTCTTCAAAATTTTGTCAAGGTATGTGCTTTGTGAAAGTCCAATTAAGCGTCTTGATCTATCTCTATAGATCTTAATGCCCAATATGTAAGTAGCTTCACCGAGGTCTTTCATTGAAAAACTCTTATTCAAGTATCCCTTTATGCTATCCAGAAATTCTATATCATTTCCGATTAGTAATATGTCATCTACATATAATATCAGAAATGCTACAGAGCTCCCGCTCACTTTCTTGTAAATACAGGCTTCTCCAAAAGTCTGTACAAAACCAAATGCTTTGATCACACTATCAAAGCGTTTATTCCAACTCCGAGAGGCTTGCACTAGTCCATAAATGGATCGCTGGAGCTTGTACACTTTGTTAGCTCCCTTTGGATCGACAAAACCTTCTGGCTGCATCATATACAACTCTTCTTCTAGAAATCCATTCAGGAATGCAGTTTTGACATCCATCTGCCAAATTTCATAATCATAAAATGGGGCAATTGCTAACATGATTCGGACAGACTTAAGCATCGCTACGGGTGAGAAGGTCTCATCGTAGTCAATCCCTTGAACTTGTCGAAAACCTTTTGCGACAAGTCGAGCTTTGTAGATAGTAACATTACTGTCAGCATCAGTCTTCTTCTTGAAGATCCATTTATTCTCAATTGCTTGCCGATCATTGGGCAAGTCAACCAAAGTCCACACTTTGTTCTCATACATGGATCCCATCTCAGATTTCATGGCTTCAAACCATTTTCCGGAATCTGGGCTCACCATCGCTTCTTCATAGTTCGTAGGTTCATCATGATCTACTAGCATGACTTCCAGAACAGGATTACCGTACCACTCTGGTGCGGATCTTACTCTGGTTGATCTACGAGGTTCAGTAGTATCTTGTTCTGAAGTTTCATGATCATTATCATTAGCTTCCTCACTAATTGGTGTAGGTGTCATAGAAACCGGTTTCTTTGATGTACTACTTTCCAATAAGGGAGCAGGTACAGTTACCTCATCAAGTTCTACTTTCCTCCCACTCACTTCTTTCGAGAGAAACTCCTTCTCTAGAAAGTTTCCGAATTTAGCAACAAAAGTCTTGCCTTCGGATCTGTGATAGAAGGTGTATCCAATAGTTTCCTTTGGATATCCTATGAAGACACATTTCTCCGATTTGGGTTCGAGCTTATCAGGTTGAAGCTTTTTCACATAAGCATCGCACCCCAAACTTTCAGAAACGACAACTTTGGTTTCTTGCCAAACCACAGTTCATAAGGCGTCGTCTCAACGGATTTTGATGGTGCCCTATTTAACGTGAATGCGGCCGTCTCTAAAGCATAACCCCAAAACGATAGCGGTAAATCAGTAAGAGACATCATAGATCGCACCATATCTAGTAAAGTACGATTACGACGTTCGGACACACCATTACGCTGTGGTGTTCCGGGTGGCGTGAGTTGCGAAACTATTCCGCATTGTTTCAAATGTACACCAAACTCGTAACTCAAATATTCTCCTCCACGATCAGATCGTAGGAATTTTATTTTCTTGTTACGATGATTTTCAACTTCACTCTGAAATTCTTTGAACTTTTCAAATGTTTCAGACTTATGTTTCATTAAGTAGATATACCCATATCTGCTTAAGTCATCTGTGAAGGTGAGAAAATAACGATATCCGCCACGAGCCTCAACATTCATCGGACCACATACATCTGTATGTATGATTTCCAACAAATCTGTTGCTCTCTCCATAGTACCGGAGAACGGTGTTTTGGTCATCTTGCCCATAAGGCACGGTTCGCAAGTACCAAGTGATTCATAATCAAGTGGTTCCAAAAGTCCATCAGTATGGAGTTTCTTCATGCGCTTTACACCGATATGACCTAAACGGCAGTGCCACAAATAAGTTGCACTATCATTATCAACTCTGCATCTTTTGGCTTCAACATTATGAATATGTGTGTCACTACTATCGAGATTTAATAAGAATAGACCACTCTTCAAGGGTGCATGACCATAAAAGATATTACTCATATAAATAGAACAACCATTATTCTCTGATTTAAATGAATAACCGTCTCGCATCAAACAAGATCCAGATATAATGTTCATGCTCAACGCTGGCACCAAATAACAATTATTTAGGTCTAATACTAATCCCGAAGGTAGATGTAGAGGTAGCGTGCCGACCGCGATCACATCGACTTTGGAACCATTTCCCACGCGCATCGTCACCTCGTCCTTAGCCAATCTTCGCTTAATCCGTAGTCCCTGTTTCGAGTTGCAAATATTAGCAACAGAACCAGTATCAAATACCCAGGTGCTACTGCGAGCATTAGTAAGGTACACATCAATAACATGTATATCATATATACCTTTGTTCACCTTGCCATCCTTCTTATCCGCCAAATACTTGGGGCAGTTCCGCTTCCAGTGACCAGTCTGCTTGCAGTAGAAGCACTCAGTTTCAGGCTTAGGTCCAGATTTGGGTTTCTTCTCCTGAGCAGCAACTTGCTTGCTGTTCTTTTTGAAGTTCCCCTTCTTCTTCCCTTTGCCCTTTTTCTTGAAACTAGTGGTCTTGTTGACCATCAACACTTGATGCTCCTTATTGATTTCTACCTCCACAGCTTTCAGCATTGCGAAGAGCTCGGGAATTGTCTTAACCATCCCTTGCATATTATAGTTCATCACGAAGCTCTTGTAGCTAGGTGGAAGTGATTGGAGAATTCTGTCAATGACGCAATCATCTGGAAGATTAACTCCCAATTGAATCAAGTGATTATTATACCCAGACATTTTGAGTATATGCTCACTGACAGAACTGTTCTCCTCCATCTTGCAGCTATAGAACTTATTGGAGACTTCATATCTCTCAATCCGGGCATTTGCTTGAAATATTAACTTCAACTCCTGGAACATCTCATATGCTCCATGACGTTCAAAACGTCGTTGAAGTCCCGATTCTAAGCCGTAAAGCATGGCACACTGAACTATCGAGTAGTCATCAGCTTTGCTCTGCCAGACGTTCATAACATCTGGTGTTGCTCCAGCAGCAGGCCTGGCACCCAGCGGTGCTTCCAGGACGTAATTCTTCTGTGCAGCAATGAGGATAATCCTCAAGTTACGGACCTAGTCCGTGTAATTGCTACCATCATCTTTCAACTTTGCTTTCTCAAGGAACGCATTAAAATTCAACGGAACAACAGCACGGGCCATCTATCTACAATCAAACATAAACAAGCAAGATACTATCAGGTACTAAGTTCATGATAAATTTAAGTTCAATTAATCATATTACTAAAGAACTCCCACTTAGATAGACATCCCTCTAATCCTCTAAGTGATCACGTGATCCAAATCAACTAAACCATGTCCGATCATCACGTGAGATGGAGTAGTTTCATTGGTGAACATCACTATGTTGATCATATCTACTATATGATTCACGCTCGACCTTTCGGTCTCCGTGTTCCGAGGCCATATCTGTATATGCTTGGCTCGTCAAGTATAACCTGAGTATTCCGCGTGTGCAACTGTTTTGCACCCGTTGTATTTGAACGTAGAGCCTATCACACCCGATCATCACGTGGTGTCTCAGCACGAAGAACTTTCGCAACGGTGCATACTCAGGGAGAACACTTTACTTGATAATTAGTGAGAGATCATCTTATAATGCTACCGTCAATCAAAGCAAGATAAGATGCATAAAAGATAAACATCACATGCAATCAATATAAGTGATATGATATGGCCATCATCATCTTGTGCTTGTGATCTCCATCTTCGAAGCACCATCGTGATCACCATCGTCACCAGCGCGACACCTTGATCACCATCGTAGCATCATTGTCGTCTCGCCAATCTTATGCTTCCACGACTATCGCTACCGCTTAGTGATAAAGTAAAGCATTACAGCGCAATTGCATTGCATACAATAAAGCGACAACCATATGGCTCCTGCCAGTTGCCGATAACTCGGTTACAAAACATGATCATCTCATACAATAAAATTTAGCATCATGTCTTGACCATATCACATCACAACATGCCCTGCAAAAACAAGTTAGACCTCCTCTACTTTGTTGTTGCAAGTTTTACATGGCTGCTACGGGCTTAGCAAGAACCGTTCTTACCTACGCATCAAAACCACAACGATAGTTTGTCAAGTTGGTGTTGTTTTAACCTTCGCAAGGACCGGGCGTAGCCACACTTGGTTCAACTAAAGTTGGAGAAACTGACACCCGCCAGCCACCTGTGTGCAAAGCACGCCGGTAGAACCAGTCTCGCGTAAGCGTACGCGTAATGTCGGTCCGGGCCGCTTCATCCAACAATACCGCCGAACCAAAGTATGACACGCTGGTAAGCAGTATGACTTATATCGCCCACAACTCACTTGTGTTCTACTCGTGCACAACATCAATACATAAAACCTAGGCTCTGATACCACTGTTGGGAAACGTAGTAATTTCAAAAAAATTCCTACGCACACGCAAGATCATGGTGATGCATAGCAACGAGAGGGGAGAGTGTTCTCTACGTACCCTCGTAGACCGACAGCAGAAGCGTTATGACAACGCGGTTGATGTAGTCGTACGTCTTCACGGACCGACCAATCAAGCACCGAAACTACGACACCTCCGAGTTTTAGCACACGTTCATCTCGATGACGATCCCCGGACTCCGATCCAGCAAAGTGTCGGGGAAGAGTTCTGTCAGCACGACGGCGTGGTGACGATCTTGATGTTCTATCGTCGCAGGGCTTCGCCTAAGCACCGCTACAATATTATCGAGGAGTATGGTGGAAGGGGGCACCGCACACGGCTAAGAAAACGATCACGAGGATCAACTTGTGTGTCTAGAGGTGCCCCCTTGCCCCCGTATATAAAGGAGCAAGGGGGGGTGCGGCTGGCCCTAGGAGGAGGCGCGCCGGAGGAGTCCTACTCCTACCGGGAGTAGGACTCCCCCCCTTTCCCTAGTTGGATTAGGACTTGGGGGGAAGGAGGAGAGGGAAGAAAGGAAAGGGGGGGCGCCGCCCTCCCTCCTTGTCCAATTCGGACTAGGGAGGAGGGGCGCGCGGCAGCCCCTAGGCCTCCTCTCCTCTTCCTCCACTAGGCCCATTAAGGCCCATTAGGTTACCGGGGGGTTCCGGTAACCTCCTGGTACTCCGGTAAAATGCTGATTTCACCGGGAACACTTCTGATGTCCAAACATAGGCTTCCAATATATCAATCTTTATGTCTCGACCATTCCGAGACTCCTCGTCATGTCTGTGATTACATCCGAGACTCCGAACAAACTTCGGTACATCAAAATATATAAACTCATAATGAAACTGTCATCGTAACGTTAAGCGTGCGGACCCTACGGGTTCGAGAACAATGTAGACATGACCGAGACATGTCTCCGGTCAATAACCAATAGCGGAACCTGGATGCTCATATTGGCTCCCACATATTCTATGAAGATCTTTTATCGGTCAGACCGCATAACAACATACTTTGTTCCCTTTATCATCGGTATGTTACTTGCCCGAGATTCGATCGTCGGTATCTCAATACCTAGTTCAATCTCGTTACCGGCAAGTCTCTTTACTCGTTTCGTAATACATCATCTCGCAACTAACTCATTAGTTGCAATGCTTGCAAGGCTTATGTGATGTGCATTACCGAGAGGGCCCAGAGATACCTCTCCGACAATCGGAGTGACAAATCCTAATCTTGAAATACGCCAACCCAACATGTACCTTTGGAGACACCTGTAGAGCTCCTTTATAATCACCCAGTTATGTTGTGACGTTTAGTAGCACACAAAGTGTTCCTCCGGCAAACGGGAGTTGCATAATCTCATAGTCATAGGAACATGTATAAGTCATGAAGAAAGCAATAGCAACATACTAAACGATCGGGTGCTAAGCTAATGGAATGGGTCATGTCAATCACATCATTCTCCTAATGATGTGATCCCGTTAATCAAATGACAACACATGTCTATGGTTAGGAAACATAACCATCTTTGATTAACGAGCTAGTCAAGTAGAGGCACACTAGTGACGTTTAGTTTGTCTATGTATTCACACAAGTATTATGTTTCCGGATAATACAATTCTAGCATGAATAATAAACATTTACATGATATAAGGAAATAAAATAATAACTTTATTATTGCCTCTAGGGCATATTTCCTTCACTTGTTCGGGGTATCTTCACCCCGACCAGTAGAGAAAAGAGTTGCTCCTCAACCTACTGAACCTATTGAAAATGAAATTCCTTATGAGTATCCTTCGGGTATGATAGAAAAACTGCTAGCTAATCCTTTTACAGGAGATGGAACAAAGCATCCTGATGAACACCTAATATATGTGGATGAAGTTTGTGGATTATTTAAGCCTGGAGGTATACCCGGTGATGTTGCTAAGAAGAAGGTCTTCCCTTTATCTTTGAAGGGAGACACATTGACATGGTATAGGCTATGTGATGATACGAGATCATGGAACTATAGAAGATTGAAATTGGAATTTCATCAAAAGTATTACCCTATGCATCTTGTTCATCGTGACCGCAATTATATATATAATTTTTAGCCTCGCGAAGGAGAAAGCATCGCTCAAGCTTGGGGGAGGCTTAAATCAATGTTATATTCATGCCCCAATCATGAGCTCCCAAGAGAAACAATTCTTCAAAAAATTTATGCTCGGCTTTCTGAAAATAATCGCACCATGCTCGATACTTCTTGTGCTGGCTCTTTTATGATGAAGACTATTGGATTTAGATGGGATTTATTGGATAGAATTAAACGCAACTCTGAAGATTGGGATATCAACAAAGGTAAGGAGTTAGGTATGACACCTAAGTTTGATTGTGTTAAATCTTTTATGGATACCGATATTTTCCGTAAGTTTTTCACTAAATATGGACTTGATTCTGAGATAGTAGCTTCTTTTTGTGAATATTTTGCTACTTATGTTGATCTCCCTAAGGAGAAGTGGTTTAAATATCATCCTCCCATAGAAGTAAAAGTAGCTGCACCAATTAAAGTTGAAGAAAAGACTATCACTTATAATGATCCTATTGTTCCTACTTCTTATGTTGAGAAACCACCTTTCCCTGTTAGGATAAAGGATCATGCTAAAGCTTCAACTGTGGTTCGTAAAAGCAATATTAAAACATATACACCTCCTGGGCAAGTTAAAGTAGAACCTAATATTGCTATTGTTAAAGATCTCTTGTCTGATAATATTGATGGGCATGTTATTCAGTTCTGCGGTCTGCGGTGAAACTGCTAGAAATGCTAAACCTTGTGCTAAAGATAAACATAGACATGTGGTAGGCGTGCCTGTTATTTCTGTTTAAATAGGAGAACATTGTTATCATGGCTTATGTGATATGGGTGCTAGTGCTAGTGTTATACCTTATGACTTGTATAAAGAAATCAAGCATGAAATTGCACCTGATGAGTTAGAAGATATTGATGTCACAATTAAACCTGCTAATAGAGATACTATTTCAGCAGTGGGAATTGTTAGAGATGTTGAAGTCTTGTGCGGGAAAACTAAATATCCTGCTGATTTTCTTGTTCTTAGTTCCCCACAAGATAGCTTTTGTCCCATTATATTTGGTAGACCCTTCTTGAACACTGTTAATGAAAAGATAGAGTGCAAAAAGAATGTTGTTACTAATGGCTTGGATGATATGACTCACGAATTTAATTTCCCTAAATTTAGTAAACAACACCGTGAAGAAGAATTGCCTAGTAAGGATGAAATTATTGGTCTTGCTTCTACTGCCGTACCTCCTAGTGATCCTTTAGAATAATATTTGCTAGACCATGAGAATGATATGTTTATGAATGAAAGAAGGGAAATAGATGAAGTATTATTTAAACAGGGACCTATTCTGAAACACAATTTGCCTGTTGAAATCCTAGGGGATCCCCCTCCACCTAAGGGTGATCCCGTGTTTGAGCTTAAACCGTTGCCTGATAATCTTAAATATGCTTATCTTGATGAAAAGAAGATATATCCTGTTATTATTAGTGCTAACCTTTCAGAGCATGAAGAAGAAAGATTATTGAAAACTCTGAAGAAGCACCATGCTGCTATTGGATATACTCTTGATGATCTTAAGGGCATTAGTCCCACTCTATGTCAACATAAAATAAATTTGGAAGCAGATGCCAAACCAGTTCGTGATCCTCAATGACGTCTGAATCCTAAAATGAAAGAAGTGGTAAGAAAAGAAATACTAAAGCTTCTGGAGGCAGGTATAATTTATCCCGTTGATGATAGTCAGTGGGTAAGTCATGTTCATTGTGTCCCTAAGAAGGGAGGTATTACTGTTGTTCCTGATGATAAAGATGAATTGATTCCACAAAGAATTATTACAGGTTATAGGATGGTAATTGATTTCCGCAAATTAAATAAGGCTACTAAGAAAGATCATTACCCCTTACCTTTTATCGATCAAATGCTAGAAAGATTATGCAAACATACACATTACTGCTTTCTAGATGGTTATTCTGGTTTCTCTCAAATACCTGTGTCGGCTAAAGATCAATCAAAGACTACTTTTACATGCCCTTTTGGTACTTTTGCTTATAGACGTATGCCTTTTGGTTTATGTAATGCACCTGCTACCTTTCAAAGATGCATGATGGCTATATTCTCTGACTTTTGTGAAAAGATTTGTGAGGTTTTCATGGACGACTTTTCCGTCTATGGATCTTCTTTTGATGATTGCTTGAGCAATCTTGATCGAGTTTTGCAGAGATGTGAAGAAACTAATCTTGTCTTGAATTGGGAAAAGTGCCACTTTATGGTTAATGAGGGTATTGTCTTGGGGCATAAAGTTTCTGAAAGAGGTATTGAAGTTGATAAAGCCAAGGTTGATGCTATTGAAAAGATGCCATGTCCCAAGGACATCAAAGGTATAAGAAGTTTCCTTGGTCACGCCAGATTTTATAGGAGGTTCATTAAGGACTTCTCAAAAATTTATCGGCCTCTGACTAATTTATTACAAAAAGATATACCATTTGTCTTGGATGATGATTGTGTAGAATCATTTGAAATACTTAAGAAAGCATTAGTCTCTGCACCTGTTGTTCAGCCACCTGATTTGAATTTACCCTTTGAAATTATGTGTGATGCTAGTGATTATGCTGTAGGTGCTGTTTTAGGGCAAAGAGTTGATGAGAAATTAAATGTTATACATTATGCTAGTAAGACCCTAGACAATGCTCAAAGAAATTATGCTACTACTGAAAAAGAACTTTTAGCAGTTGTATTTGCTTGTGATAAGTTCAAACCTTATATTGTTGATTCTGAAGTAACTATCCACACTGATCATCCTGCTATTAAATATCTTATGAAGAAGAAAGATGCTAAACCTAGACTTGTTAGATGGGTTCTCTTGCTACAAGAATTTGATTTGCATATTGTTGATAGAAAAGGAGCTGAGAACCCCGTTGCAGACAACTTATCTAGGTTAGAGAATGTTCTTGATGACCCACTACCTATTGATGATAGCTTTCCTGATGAACAATTAAATGTCATAAGTACTTCTCGTAGTACCCCTTGGTATGCTGATTATGCTAATTACATAGTTGCTAAATTTAGACCACCTAGCTTCACATACCAACAAAAGAAAAAATTCTTCTATGATTTGAGACATTACTTTTGGGATGACCCACATCTTTATAAAAGGAGTAGATGGTGTTATTAGACGTTGTGTACTTGAGCATGAACAGGAACAGATCCTACGCAAGTGCCACTCTGAAACTTATGGAGGACACCATGCGGGAGATAGAACTTCACATAAGGTATTGCAATCCGGTTTTTATTGGCCTACTCTCTTCAAGGATGCCCGTAAGTTTGTCCTATCTTGTGATGAATGTTAAAGAATTGGTAATATTAGTAGACGTCAAGAAATGCCTATGAATTATTCACTTTTTATTGAGCTGTTTGATGTTTGGGGCTTTGATTATATGGGACCTTTTCCTGCCTCTAATGGATATACACATATTTTAGTTGTTGTTGATTACGTTACTAAGTGGGTAGAAGCTATTCCAACTAGTAGTGCTGATCATAACACTTCTATTAAAATGCTTAAAGAAGTTTATTTTCCGAGGTTTGGAGTCCCTAGATATTTAATGACTGATGGTGGTTCACATTTTATTCATGGTGCTTTCCGTAAAATGCTTGCTAAATATGACGTCAATCATAGAATTGCATCTCTGTATCACCCATAGTCTAGTGGTCAAGTAGAATTGAGTAATAGAGAACTCAAATTAATTTTGCAAAAGACTGTCAATAGATCTAGAAAGAATTGGTCCAAGAAACTTGATGATGCATTATGGGCCTATAGAACTGCATATAAAAATCCTATGGGTATGTCTCCGTATAAAATGGTATATGGAAAAGCATGTCACTTACCTCTCGAACTAGAACATAAGGCATATTGGGCTATTAAAGAGCTCAACTATGATTTCAAACTTGCCGGTGAAAAGAGGTTATTTGATATTAGCTCACTTGATGAATGGAGAACCCAAGCTTATGAAAATGCCAAGTTGTTTAAAGAAAAGGTTAAAAGATGGCATGACAAAAGGATACAAAAGCATGAGTTTAATGTAGGTGATTATGTATTGCTATACAATTCTCATTTAAGATTTTTTGCAGGAAAACTTCTCTCTAAATGGGAAGGCCCCTATGTTATCGAGGAGGTCTATCGTTCCGGTGCCATAAAAATCAACAACTTCGAAGGCACAAATCCGAAGGTGGTAAACGGTCAGAGAATTAACATTATATCTCAGGTAATCCCATAAATATTGAAACCATAACCCTGGAAGAATACATAAGGGACACTTTCCAGAACGTTTTAGACTCCGAAAAGGAATAGGTATGTGGTACGGTAAGTAAACCGACTCCAAAACAATTTTTAAGGCAATATTCCATTTTGGAATATTTAGAAAAATAGAAAATTAAGTAGCAGTCCGGGAAGGACACGAGGGCCCTACGAGGGTGGAGGGCGCGCCCTACCCCCTAGGCGCGCCCCCTACCTCATGAGCACCTCATGTGCCTTCCGGACTCCGTTTTCTTGCACGATATGTATTTTGGTTGGTAAAAATTCACTATATATTCTCCCGAAGGTTTTGACTCCTATATCACGCAAATATCCTCTGTTTTTGTTTCGAGCTGTTGCTGCTATAGATTAGAGCAAGATGTCTTCTCAAGAGTCAGTCGGGGAGAGCTGGGTATCTAATCCGGCACCAGAACCAAGGGCAAACAGCGACCCTGACCACTTTGGGCCAGCAACAGAGGAAGAGATGGAGGCCGACTTAATGAGGGTAGATGCCATGGAGGATCAAGAAGTCACCTCTCGCTTCCGAGTTGGGTTCACGATGGGGGGACTACAGAGCACAGCTATTCCAAACTCGGTTATCCCTTCCAATGTTAGATTTCTTTCTTATGAAAATATGAAGAGGAGTGTCACTTGTTCTCCCGCAGCTATGAAACACCCTTGGGTGCAAGGAGCTTTAGCCGACACATGAAAGCTTCGTAAGTAAACAATGGACCTCAAGTAGCAAGTCAACAAGCTCGAGGGGGAGAATCGTATCCTGAGAGGAATCATCGCCAAGAATATTTCACCAACAACAAAGAAGGAGATATAATAACATGGGTATGGGCACTCCCCTTGGCAGCCGCAAAGCTTGGGGGAGGTGCCCCGGTATCGTATCACAATCACAAATCCTATCTTTACCGTTTTCCTTAGTTCGATCCTATTAGTAGTATTTTGATCTAGTAGAATAAAGTTTATGGCATGATATAGTTTTGAGTTTTGCCTTATGATCTCTCTATGTAATCAAGTTCGTGAGCTATATAATAAAGATTAGTGTTGAGTCAAGGGCTTGATTTTCTTGCTATGATCTTGGGTGAATAAAAGAAAAGAGAAAAAGAATAAGAAGAAACAAAAGTTCATATTGATCTTATTGATAGTAATGACTTCACATAGAAAGAGTGTGATGATTAAAAGTTGTTGGGAGTTGGCAGACACAGCTTTGGTCATCGTTGCAACTAATAGGAAGTAATAAGGAAAGAGAGGTTTCACATATAAATATACTATTATTGACATCTTTTATGATTGGGAGCACTCATCAAAATATGACATGCTAAAGAGTTGATGTTGGACAAGGAAGACAACGTAATGGGTTATGTTTTCTTATATCTGAGATAAAGTATGTTGTCATGGATCATCCAACATGTTGAGCTTGCCTTTCCCCCTCATGCTAGCCAAATTCTCAGCACCAAGTAGAGATACTACTTGTGCTTCCAAATACCCTTAAACCAGTTTTGCCATGAGAGTCCACCATATCTACCTATGGATTGTAAGATCCTTCAAGTAAGTTGTCATCGGTGCAAGCAATAAAAATTGCTCTAAATATGTATGATTAGTGTGGGAGAAATAAGCTTTATATGATCTTGTGATATGGAAGTAATAAAAGCGACGGACTGCATAATAAAGGTTTATATCACAAGGGGCAATATAAAGTGACGTTCTTTCGCATTAAGATTTTGTGCATCCAACCATAAAAGCGCATGGCAACCTCTGCTTCCCTCTGCGAAGGGCCTATCTTTTATTATTATCTTCTACCTCATGCAAGTGTCATGGTGATCTTCACCTCTCCCTTTTTCATTTTATCCTTTGGCAAGCCCAGCATGTTGGAAAGAACCTGATATATATATCTATTGGATGTAGGGGGCATGAGTTATTATCGTTGACATTACCTTTGAGGTAAAAGGTTGTGGGGCGAAACTATAAGCCCCTATCTTTCTCTGTGTCCGATTAAAACTCCGTAACCACAAGTATTGCGCGAGTGTTAGCAATTATGAAGGACTAGATGATAGTTGAGTATGTGGACTTGCTTTTTAGCTCTGACATAGACTCTTTCTGATGTTATGATAAATTGCAATTGCTTCAATGACTGAGGTTATAGTTTGTTGGTTCTCAATAAGGTTTCTGATTCATACTTTTGCATTGTGAATAGATCATCACTTGAACATAAGTAATCATATGACAATATCTATGTATGTTGCTGTTATGAGAATAATCTTGATGCCCTCATGTCCGTATTTTATTTTTATCGATGCCTCTACCTCTAAACATGGGGGCATATTTATTGTTATCGGCTTTTGCTTGAGGACAAGCGAGGTCTAAGCTTGGGGGAGTTGATACGTCCATTTTGCATCATGCTTTTATATCGATATTTATTGCATTATGGGATGTTATTTCACATTATGACACAATACTTATGGCTATTCTCTCTTATTTTATAAGGTTTGCATAAAGGAGGGAGAATGCCGACAGCTGGAATTCTGGGCTGGAAAAGGAGCAAATATTAGAGACCTATTCTGCACAACTCCAAAAGTCCTAAAACTCCACGAAATACCTTATAATAAATAATAAAAATCCTCACCAAAGATGAAGACCAGGGGGCCCACACCCTTTCCACGAGGGTGGGGGCACCCCCTAGGGCGCACCCCCCTACCTCGTGGGCCCCCTGGTGGCTCTCCGATGACCATCTTCTGCTATATGAAGTCTTTTGTTGAGAAAAAAACGAGAAGCAACCTTTCAGGACGAAACTCCGCCGCCACGAGGCGGAACCTTGGCGGAACCAATCTAGGGCTCCAGCATAGCTGTTCTGCCGGGGAAACTTCCCTCCCAAAGGGGGAAATCATCGCCATTGTCATCACCAACGCTCCTCTCATCGGGAGAGGGCAATCTCCATCAACATCTTCATCAGCACCATCTCATCTCAAAACCCTAGTTCATCTCTTGTATCCAATTATTGTCTCCAAGTCCGGGATTGGTGCTAGTAGGTTGCTAGTAGTGTTAATTACTCCTTGTAGTTGATGCTAGTTGTTTTAATTGGTGGAAGATCATATGTTCAGATCCTTTATGCATATTATTACCCCTCCGATTATGAACATGAATATGCTTTGTGAGTAGTTACGTTTGTTCCCGAGGACAAGGGAGAAGTCTTGCTATTAGTAGTCATGTGAATTTGGTATTCGTCCGATATTTTGATGAGATGTATGTTGTCTAGCCTCTAGTGGTGTTATGTGAACGTCGACTACATAACACTTCACCATTATTTGGGCCTAGAGGAAGGCATTGGGAAGTAATAAGTAGATGATGGGTTGCTAGAGTGACAGAAGCTTAAACCATAGTTTATGCATTGCTTCGTAAGGGGCTGATTTGGATCCATACGTTTCATGCTATGGTTAGGTTTACCTTAATACTTTTGTTGTAGTTGCGGATGCTTTCAATAGAGGTTAATCATAAGTGGGATGCTTGTTCAATTAAGAACAACACCCAAGCACCGGTCCACCCACATGTCAAATTCTCAAAGTACCGAACGCGAATCATATGAACGTGATGAAAACTAGCTTGACGATATTCCCATGTGTCCTCGGGAGCGCTTTTCCTTATATAAGAGTTTGTCCAAGCTTGTCCTTTGCTACAAAAAGGATTGGGCCACCTTGCTGCACTTTATTTACTTTTGTTACTTGTTGCTCGTTACAAATTATCTTATCACAAAACTATCTGTTACCACTTATTTCAGTACTTGCAGAGAATACCTTGCTGAAAACCGCTTATCATTTCCTTCTGCTCCTCGTTGGGTTCGACACTCTTATTTATCGAAAGGACTACGATAGATCCCCTATACTTGTGGGTCATCAATCTCCAAGAAGATCGAGGAGAACTTTGTATTGAGATCCAAATAGAGAGAAGAAGCCATCTAGCTAATAACTATGGGCCCGAAGGTCTGTGGTAAACTACTCACACATCATCGGAGAGGCTATGGTGTTGATGTAGAAGCCCTCCATGATTGAATCCCCCTCCGGCAGATCGTTGGAAAAGGCCCCAAGATGGGATCTCATGGGTACAGAAGGTTGCGGCGGTGGAAAAGGTGTTTCGTGGCTCTCCCTGAAGGTTTCAGGGTGCGAGAGTATATATAGGTGAAAGAAGTAGGTTCATGGAGCTGCGAGGGGCCCACGAGGTTGGGGGCGCACCCACCCCCCTGGGGCGCGCCCTCCTACCTCGTGGCCACCTCGCTTCTTCCTTGACGTCCACTCTAAGTCTCCTGGATCATGTTTGTTTCAAAAAAGATCCTCACGAAGGTTTCATTCCGTTTGGATTCCATTTGATATTCCTTTTCTGCGAAACACTGAAATAGGCAAAAAAACAGCAATTTGCACAGGGCTTTCGGTTAATAGGTTAGTCCCAAAAATAATATAAAAAGGTATATTAAAGCCCATTAAACATCCAAAATAGATAATATAATAGCATGGGACAATCAAAAATTATAGATACATTGGAGATGTATCAGACGGCCCAAAGAATTGTCATGCAGCTACGTCTCCAGCCCGCCCAGGACGAAAAGCCCATTTTCTGTCATGATTTTTTGGCATAGAAGTAGGACCCCACCACATCTATGATGATACCAGGTTTTGTCACAATTATCGTCATAGAAGTGTCATAAGTATGACATAATTTTTTTCGTTCGGCCCAAAATGTCACGGATGTCTCTTTTTTTTGTAGTGCTAGCTAGGCACAATGCATAGATCTAAGTGTTGTCATCATTAGTTTGCAACTTTTGTAAGGGCCTTTTCAAACCCAGGAGGCTCTTTACACTTCCCAAGATTTTCAGGAAAAGAGACCATCTCGAGATCCAAAATATCCAAACGCTTATTGCAAAGAGTAATCAAGGTATTCATTTGATTGTGGTTCCCATTGATATGTTTCAGAGGTTCATTGTATTTTTATAACTCAACCAAATGTTTATGAATCACTCAACTTATCCAAAATTTGAGCTCCTTCTTGAGTAAAAGAAATCCCCTTTTTGATAGGCGGAATTCCCAAAATCCCTTTTAGGATCTCATAAGCGGCATTGGCATCAAGCTCAATAAAATTTCCTTTAGCGGCAAAATCCAAAAGTTGTCTATGATGCAAAGCTAGACCTATATAAAAATTCTGAAGCAAAACTTTTGCATCTCCTTTTAGATTGCAAACGCGATAGGATTCCATCAGCCTATCATCTGATGCGCCATCCGGTGCTGCCGACTGATGCTACTGTGCCACCTCCTCCTCCTCCTTGCGCTGCTCGACCTCCTCCTCGCGCTCGCGCTGCATTAGGCGCTCCGCTTCCGCTAGCTTGGCTGCTAGTGCATGGCCCTCCCACTCGTGGAGGTGTTGGTGCTCCTCCTCCGTCACGCCCAACCAAACAAGTGGGCATGGTGTTTGTCCGCCGGTACATCTCGAGCATGGGGGTAGTGGCGGTGGTGATGGTGGTAGCGGTGGGTAGACCAGGTTACCGATCGAGGACAACTGGAGTGCCTCCTCGAGGCCAGGTCACCGGGCTAGCTCATCGTGCTCGGCTCCTCGATGGCCCGCCGGGTCGCTTCCTAGAGTGCCACCTAGTACATAGCCCCCTCGTCCTCGTCCTCCTTCACCATCGGCGACAGTGGTGGAGGGAGTGCGTCGATCTGGACACCGTCATAGTGGCACACTTCGTGCTCTGCAGCAAACTAGACATCCCAGTTCAGGGAGTCCGGCACGTAGGCTGGGTCATGATGCCGCACAAGCGTCAGGAGAGCATGACGGTTTAGGAATCATGGCTGCATGTGTGCACTCAAACTGCGGCACGACTGGCACCGGAATCGGGGTGGGGGTCGAGGTGCCAGACGCGAGGGCTGTTGATGTCCAGCCATAATAGCGAGATGCAGTACTCCCAATGGTACTACGGCTGGTGCACCGAGATATACAGTCGGTTGCATGGGTGCTGTCCCCCATGACGCCAACCTGAAGTTGGTCGGACGACACGACGAACCGTCCTTGTGGTCATGCTTTATCGTGCTTGCGGCCGAAGAAGCCCATCGCGACGATAGTGGTTAGGGCTTGTGTCAAGCGGCGTGAGAGCAAGCATGGCCAGATGCGGACTGGTGTGGGGATGGAGAAGTGGGTGAGGTGGCACCCTGTATACTTGCCATTTAAAAAGACGAGGCCTAGATGTTTCCTGCGATCGATGAGCGAGCCCGGACGAATGCGTGGAGTTTACTATGACTAGGGCGGGTAGTTGGTCGGCCGACACGTGGGCCTGAGGCGGACACAGAGGGGACACGTGTCGCATTCGTCTCATGTCTGCATGGACACAAAGCAGGCGTAAATTCGAACCAGAAATACGTCCAAAAGAACACTAAGGGGACCACATTTGGGGATGCTTCGGTGCATTGGACCATTGTTTCTGTTCGTTTCGGTCAAATGGACATGTGGATCAAATGCGTCAGCATCAGCAAGTTTGCCTTACAGCCTTGGAACCGAACAAAGCCTTAGAGCATCTACACCCGGGCGCCCCAAACTTCCCTCATACGCCCGGATGAACGACCCAATCACTAACCGGGAAAAAACATGACCCAGATGGGCGCCTCGAATCGGCCTCAAACCTCTAGGTTGTCGGGCGCCCCTCATATCCAACCCAAATGTAGGGCGAATATGGGGCGGCCCAGGCATGCTCGGGCGCGTCCGACACGTCAGCCTGGTCCACCCCGACCCCATCCATCCTCACAAAACCTCCAATTCGGAACCCTTGCTCACTTCACTCTCCTCTATCGCCCCGTATCTTCTTCTCCCCTCTTTTGATTTCTTCAATTTTGATCCACTCCGACGACTCCGACGACCATGTTGAGCGCTGACAGTCGCTCCGACTTCGACCTCGACGTTGACGAGGAGCTGGCCCTCCGCATTGCCCTCGAGAGGTCCAAGGTGGACATCAGGCAGTTCCGGATCTGCCACCCCACCTCTCCCCCACCGATGCAGTGCGAACGCCGGAGCTGGCCCCTCCCGCCCCCCGCGCACACCAAAATCGGAGGCGCGCTCTGCCCACTGCGAGAGGTAGCGGGCTAGGGAGAGGGAAGCAACAGAGCAGTCCATGCGCCGCCGCCGCGGGTTGCCGATGGAGCTCGACGAGGATGAGCGGCTCCTCGCTTGGGTTTATCGCTGTTCACTTACGATGGCGGAGATGGACGCTCGACAGCTCCGTCGAAAGAACACCAAGGCGCTTCGGCTTGCCATTGAGCAGTCGGAGCGCATGGCGGCGAAGGCGACTCGGGTGGCAAAGCTGAAGCGGTAGAAGGACAGGGCCATCCCATGGCTGAAAGGGCTCATCCTCCTCTTCGACTCCTTGCCCGATGATGAAGACGCCTCCCCCATCGACTTAGACGATCCACCACCAGTCGCGGACGCCTACAACTGCACCAACGCCCGTAAGGGCAAAGGGCCGGCAAGAAAGTGGCGAAGATCCTCCATCCCCACCTTTAATTTCAAGTTTTTATAATGTAGTTTAAACTTGTTCATGGTTTATGTGGATTATGTGAACTTTGACAATCTTTTGGACATCCGTGGGTGATCTTTTGATGATTGGATGTGCATTTTATGCCTGATTCTATGTCCATTTTATGATCTATGTAGCTTCATTTACGTTGCATGATTTAGTACGGATAAAGTGTATCAGATATGAGATACATGGATGTGGACGACGCGATTTAAGGACTGACTGGTCAGTGCTCGCAGGCGCGTCTGTGTGGGTTTGAAGGACGGATTTGGTGATCACGCATAGATGATCTTAGGCCAACTCCAACGCACGACCCCAAACAAACGTCCATTTGGGTAGGGAAATGGGGCGGCGTCTGGCCGTTTTCATGGATGCGTTGGCTGTGCGCCCAATGCGCGGGCACATCTGGCCCGCCACGGTTGGTTAGTGCCCGTATGTATACATTTTCTTGGCTCCATTTCTTTTATTATTTCATCAACGACATTTTGATACATTGGAGTACATTCACCAATTCTTGACTATAATAGTAAAACCAAAGAAAACAAGAACTACAATTAGACATTCTAAAAGATATCTAACTTCCATAACTCCTCCCATAAGTTGGATTAGTGTCTTCTTGATGCCTTCATTGTTGATCTGCAACTTCTCGATCTTGCATACGTCTTTCTTCTTCGATTCTAAAAAAGTAGACGTTGCTTGGCATCTAGCCTCATCTCTAGCCATCATTCTCACAATGAGTGCGTGAAACATCTATCAAATTTGGTCCTAGCAATATATCAATGTATTCTTCTTTCCAATACCAAACTTGCATCCATCCCACACACAAATCTGAGTATAAGCAAAGAGCTATCGAAAATGTGCCGAATCCGAGAGCACAATCGAAAGAAAACGAGCACGTACCCCATCGTTTTTGTACTTGATGAACACACATCCGGAATGTTCCGGCGTTGAAGATATGCGGCGAATGACATGTCACGGGCAGTCGTCGCACTTTAGGAGCTGCAAACGGTGAGCCGACGAGCCGATGGGCCCGCACCGAGCCCGGACGACGGTCGGGTGTGTCTGGCGGCGAACCGACGACGAGATAGATTTGAGTGGCTAGAAGCGGAGTCAATACCTTCATGCGGTGTGGAGGCGTTGTCGGGGCCGTGCAGTTCTGTACCTAGACAATCCATGGCAAGGTGCAGCCTCCCACGGCTGGATGCGCTCAAATCCGGTGGCCGGATGTGCTCTCCTCAAATCCGACGGACGGGCTGGATAGTGAGGTGGCCAAGAAAATGGCGGCCGGAGGGTGCAGGGGGTTGCCGGGCTGGACATCAAGGTGGCCAAGAAAATGACAATGACTATGGCGGAGTTAGAAGGCGGGACTGGAAGGAGAAGGGGAATAGAGAAAAGGCCATCTGTGTCGCCGACGGGCGGACCAGAAGAAGACAAGGGCATGCGTCCCTTTATCCCCGCGTGCCCGTTTCAACGCAAACACGACCTAAATTTGATGTGGGAACGAGGGCGAAAGTGAACGAAAAATGAATGTTTGTATATTTGCTTCACGTGTTGAGTTGCGTTTTGTGTCTGTTTATCTTCAAACGGATGCGGCTGAAGCATTTGGGTCCTTGGAATTGACCTTAGCGTGTCCCGCCGAGGGAATCGTGGCCGATGGCGAGCCATCCGCGCGCACACTGCTCAGCTCGAAGGGAAGGACTGTGACGTCAGCAGTCCATCGGGCCTCGCGCTCAGTAAGGACACCTATGAGAGACCAAGCCAATCCTCGGGGAAACCTCAGCTCCGTGCTCGCCCACTCCTTCCGTGAGGACCATTATACACACACGCTCCCATCCGAACCCTAGCCTTAGCTAACCCGGCGCTTGCCATGCTCTCCACAGCACCAGCCGCGTATTCCACCTCCTTCGCCGCCTTTCCCACCCTCGCGCGGCGCCGGCACCGGCACCGCCGCGTTCTGCTACCGTTCGCCGCGGCGACGGACGGGGCGGAGCGGTTCGCCGCGAGCAGCTCCATTGCGGATTACCTCCGGTACCGCCGCCCGATGTCCGGGGACCTCTCGGTGGGAGGGGGTGGCGGCAAGCTGCAGACGGCCGTGGTGCGGTACGAGAAGCGGTTTCCATGGTCGCTCATCCACCCTTTTCTCCGTGTAAGTCCAGCATGGTGGATGTCTTCTCTTCTGCTGCGTGCTGCTTGCTTTAGATTTGATTGTTGTAGAATCGAATATTTGTTTCGAATTTCTCTAGAACTGTTTAAATTTGACTATTATTTTCATGATAGCTAGGCGTGTAATTTATGGCTAGAAGCCGTGGATTATGTTAATGGTTCAAACAGTTTGGCAACGGGTAAAACTTTCTTCGGATTCGTGAGTTGGAAGTGTGTTACACTATTGTTTGCAGGCACATCTTATAAAACGTAAATGATTGATGGAATCGCACATTTATTGAATTCATGCTCCAGCCAACTCATCCAAAAGTCTGAACTGATGGAGGGAGATGGGCAATATATTTCAACTCCCCCCCCCCCACGTCTAGGCTATTTTAGTCCTTAGACGTGGGATCGATGTAGGTCGTAGAATCGTTTTATTTAATACTGTGTTGGCAGGGTCTTGAACTCAAGACCTCTTGGCTCGGATACCATATAAAACGTAAAGGATTGATGGAATCCCACATCGCCCTGTAGGGGTGCGTTGATCTCATATATATAACAAAGGACAGTACAAGTATATACCATCGTGTACTATTTGGATTCTAACACATCTGTATACTGCAATTCAACAACAATGACGATTTCAACTCGCCGAAGTTTGCCGGCTAACTTATACTACCTCCATTCTAGAAGGAGTATATGACTAGCCTACCAAAACGTCATATATTTTACTCCCTCCGTTCTAAAAATAGATGACCCAACTTTGTACTAAAGTTAGTATAAAGTTGAGTCATCTATTTTGGAACGGAGGGAGTAGAATGGAGCCAGTATTCTTTCTGGACCCTGATAAGTGTCACACGTGTGGCACAAACACATGGCAACTCCGAACGTTTTTATGGCAAGTTTAGTGACGCGAGGATGACAACTTTATTTGTCAAGCATGGCAACTTTCTTTTCGGATGGCAAGTTTCGGTTTTTTGGTTTTTTTTTGTTTTTGGATGGTAAATTTAGTTGTAAAAAATGCCAGGGCCGGAGTGCTTCATGCCACATGTGTGGCACTTATCATTTGGGTTCTTTTTTCTTGAGGGAGGTCGCCCACTTAAATTCCATTACTAGAAAGGCTGGAAACACATGCAATTACATATACACACACAGCCGCGGTGGGACACACTTATGCGCACACACAGTGTCCCTCGGTGGGGAGGTACAACAAGCGCGCCACAACATGAGCGGTGTAACACACTCAAACAAGGGTGGCACACCAGAGGTTGATGGGGGAAGGATCAACACGACGGGGGCAACAAACTGTACCCAGGTTGAGGTGATCAATGATCATGTGCCGAAGATCCTCATTTGATGACCGCATCTTGT